>NC_140129.1:40273424-40483424 GCF_964035555.1 Netta rufina | reverse complement strand
GCACTGCCACGTTAGATGTCATCACTAACTGCCAGGCAGGACAGCTTCAGACCAAACACATACACACACAGGCACGCCACAAACACTAAAACAAAACACACAACACAAGGCACAAGAAAAAGTGACCCCCCAGAGAGAAGCCCTATGGCAACAGCAAGTCAGAACAGGTGCTCTGCAGCAGACCCAAGGAGAGACTCAACAATCAGTCGCATCGCACCCGAAGGCTGCCGCACACTCTGAGAAACCAAACCTACCAGTCCTGAGCAGCTCCCCACCTCCTCCTGCCAACCACGCTCAGCACACACACTATTTGGCCCTCAAAAAAACAAAACCTTAGAACATACACACACACAAAAAAAAAAAAAAAACATCTGAGATCCATAAATGCCAAAAAGACGTGCACGCACAGCAGCCCCTGCAGAGGTAATCACAGACATACCCTTTGCAGAGGAAAGAGCAGACTCTGATAGAACCCTGCTCAGGCTCTTGGTAACGCTGCATCTACACTGCCAAGCCACATGTAGCATGAAATGAAGCTGGTTTTAGTCCCCTGGAAAATTACACAAGTAGGTTTGTACATCTAGAGATTAGAATATAGCTCAAAAAACAGAAGCGTATCCCACCATCGCAAAGAACAGTGAGCCAGCAACCTCTACTAAATATCCCTCTGTTAAGTGAATTCCAAGCACTTAGAAATCCAGAAATCCATAGACTCCAGCCTGCCTAGAGAACCCTGCAACTGACTGAAGGAAAACAAAACACTTACCCCAAAGAGCAGCCCAGGCAGAAGGAACTCTCTGATGCCATGCCTGGGGCTCATATACCATTTGGCCCTGCCCAGCACCCAAACCCAATCACATTGTAAAGGGGAGGGACAAAGCACAAGAAAGTAGGAGCAGAGCAGGAGCAGCAGATTTTCATTTTCTTTCTTTTTTTTTTTTTTTTTTTTTTTTTTTAAAATCTGCTTTACCTGAACAACATGCAGAGGACAAGAGACCTGGGGTGTTTCTAGAAGCAACAATCCCCATGCTTTTGCTGCAGCTATTAATATTAAAAGGACAACACAACCAGTCAAGTAACTGGAACTTTTTCAAATGGAATTACGTCAAACAGGTTCATCATCACTTGCAAAAACAGAGAACCAGCATTCACTAGCATGCCAGAGCTAATACCCACCTCCTGCACAACGCTCACTACTACTAATGCAACATATCATTGTGCAATACCTCTCTGTTCCTGGTTCCTTTAACTCACCTGCTCAGTAGCTCCAACTGAGAAATGTGCCCGGGCAGCACCGCGCTGAAATGTGCCCAAACAGACTTATTCTTCAGTGATGAAGAAGGTGACCCTGCTCAGTCTCTTGGCAGTACTGCACTTATGCGGTCAAGAAACCGTACCCCACGGTTTCCCAAAAACAACGTACCTGGCAACCCCTCATAAACATACCTCAAATATGTGAATTCCATGCACATAAAACCTAGAAGGCTTTATGGTCTAAAGACTCGACAGACAGCAAACACACAGGCAAAAGCTCCAGAAATATAACAAACCGCCCCTAACCCTGAGAAAGACCACTGCTTATATGCCCAATGCTGCCATTTTCAGATACATGCTCACACAGGGCGCTTCGATGATACATTTCTCCTAAACCCTGCTCCATCACTTTGCCACCAAGGTTGTGACTTTGATAAGATTTGACATATAGGCAAAGACTCACAAAAAGCCCTGTAATTCTGCAAAAATCATAAGGGACCCAGAAACACAAAGCAAACACACAAAATAACATCGCCATACTATCCGTAAAACTGCTGTAATAACTACTCACCTGAGGAACAGCTGCGTGCAATACAGGCACCTACTACTTAGATTGCTTTACTATAACAGATCCTACCAGTTGCCACCTCGAAAAGATATGCGTACCGGTTTCTACTTGAAAATGCATCAGTCCATAGACTCTGACCCACCTAAAGAACCCTGCGACTGACTGAAGGAAAAGCAAAGCACTTACCCCAAAGAGCAGCCCAGGCAGAAGAAGCTCTCTGATGGCACACCTGCAACTCAGTTACTATTAGGTCCCACCTGGAACCTGAAGCCAATCACATGGGAAAGTGCAGGGGGAAAGCACAAAAAAAGCAGAAAGAAGAGGAACAGCAGCTGTGGTTTTATTACCTTATTTATATGGCTTAGCTCAACAGCATGCAGAGTGCAGACATGAGAACTGGGGTGTTTCTAGAAGCTACAATCTGTTGTCGACGGAAGGAAGACACAGACGCTCAATATGAGTGAACAGTGAACTTCAACTTTAATGGATAGCTCAGTCGCCTTTTATCTAGTTCGAACATAATCAACTCATACATATTGCAAAAACTAAGCTCAGGATTGGCTAACACTTTCCTATCTTGTCAGTTAGTTCCTCCCTCTTTTAGCTACTGTCCCACCTTAGGGACTTTCCCAACCACACAAGGGCATCGTGTCCTTGGGCCTGATTGGTTCTCAACCGGCTGCGCACGTGCCCAGGCTCGTATGAGTTGAGTACGGTACCTCCCCTAGCCCATGACCTCCTAACTGCTCAACATCCACGTGTCCTACCTCACTTAACCATTCCTCCACAATTCCCCCATTTTTATTTTGTGCTACAAATACCTTCTCTGTGAGTTGCTCTAGTTTCTTAGTTAGGCGGTTAAAGGTTACATATGCAGCAATTATAATCAATATAATTATAAGTAGAAAGCAAAGTCCCTCTTTAACTAACAAAACCCATCCACCCATGTTCCCAAAAACAGATTTAAGCCAACCTTCAAACCAACTATCTTGTACTACAATTTTTTGTGTATGATCCCTTAACCATTTCAACTGGTCGTGAATTGACTGACCATGGTCGGAAAGATTAAAGCAACACATTCCTTCTACATCTTCACACCCATGTCCCTGAGCCAAGAACAAGAAATCAATAGCGGCCCTATTTTGCAGCACAGCGTGCCTTAGGCTTTCCGTGTCTTGCGACATTTCAGAAAGAACTTGTGTGGTTACATTTGACTGTTTAACAGCCCAACAAGCAAGCTTATTTATGCTAGCCAAAGCGTGTGCAGTTCCTAAAGTCAGAAAAAGATCCATTAAGCAGAGTAATACAGGCAGAGTATGGTGCTAACATTTCACTCAGTTCCTTGGGGTCCCCTATCGGGACCCCAAACAAGCATGTTCTGAAAGGGTACATAACATAACACAACTATACAACTTAACCCTAATAACACTACAATTACTGTAAGCACTTAATGGTAACACAATTAATAGTAAGTAACACAACTTAGTAGTAACACACTTAAACCTAATCACTTGATGGTGATCAAAGGCTGTTCTTGATAGTCGTCGAGGTGTCACAGCCCACGTCATTGTCAGAATGATTATCAGGAACCTCTTCCTGGTCGTCTTCGGCGTGTGCAGATTCTAAAGCTGCTTCAGTCCACTTTGCAGTGATCCACTGGGTACCTGTTTCTGGCACCACTTCAAAATCTCTATAACATTTTATAACATTTTTGCAAGTAACTCTTTAACCACATTTATCACAATACTACATGCAATGATGATTGACACCACAGTGAACAAAATCCTTAATCCCTCTTTGACTAATCCCAGTAACCATCTATGCATTGTTTCAAACAAATCAGTGAACCATTGATTGAAAGGATTGATACCATATTGACTCTTTCTCATGTGCTCTTTCAAGAAAGTAATGGATTTGTGAATTGACTCATTACGATCAAAAAGTTTTAAACAGTACGTTCCCTTAAGTTTCTCCAAGTGGCTACTTCGCACAATGACTCCATACTTGTGAAACATGATTCTGCTCGACCAGTACTAATTTCCTATGATTTCAGCCTGCACTATGGCAATAAATGCGCTCTCGCTCACACACCCAGAGCACGCTCACACACCCAGAGGCCTCTGGCACATCTCACTCTCAATCATACCACAAGAATATAATTTAGAATGATAAGCAAACAAACAAGTATTGCCTCTCATTGTGTTCCTCGTGAAGTGACTTGCAACACTTTGTTTTAAAACCTTACCCTTACACAAATACTTTCAACGCAAAATACCTGGACATTTAAGAATAACACATACAATTATTAACACTCCAGTTAGTATCCCTTTTTCATTGCAAGGTAAACCTCTTATAAAAAGAATGCCAGAGAGAAGCAGCACAGCCGCCACTGCTTCCATGGTTACGTCAGACAGGCTGCAGGGTCCTGATGTCCGTCCCTCTGCTCTGTGCCGACTTGCCACACGGTGAGGGTCGGCTGCTGTTCGATTCCACGGAACTCCGAGCGCAGCGCTGCTCGTGGCGGTGACTGAGGGGGGGGGGAGGCTCCCACTGCCCCGTAGCCCCCTGAGGCAGCGTTATCGTTCTCACTGAGGGCGGCAGTGGGCAATCCCCAGCTCCAACACTTCCCGGCAATCCCAGTCGCTCTGTAGCGGCAGTAGCGACTCTCTGCTCAGCCTGATGTATAACTAAGGCATTAGTGACTGCTCTTCAAGGCTTCAATAATTTTTTAGCAGCCTTATTTTCATTAATATCTTCATCAAATAATTTGTCCCCAAATTTACGCCACTCTGTTTGTTCAAAAACTGTATCAGGATTGATAAAACAACCCTGCGCTACTCCATATGCTAATAATCCTGGTAAATCCTTTTTGCAGTCTATATCTAAAGTGCTCCGCTTTTCTAAAAAGCATTCGAGCAAAGCATATGCCGCTTGTCTCTCCATACCTTTATATACATCGGTTGCAGCCTTTGCAAAGACCTTGGCGGCACTTCTCCGGCAGGACCCTTTATAGGCTCATCCCAGGTGCGGGGACTCCCTTCCACCTTCCGAGCTGCAGGTGCGGGGACTCCAAGTTTTCGTCCCTTTCACCTTTCAGACCTCGGCGACACATGACCGGCGGGATCTTCTCCCGGGTGCGGGGACTCCACGTCCCTTTCACCTTCCCAACACAGGTGAGGGGATTCTTGTCCCTTCCACCTCCTGAGCTGCGTTGCAGGACCGGATCTTCCCTTATTCTGTCCAACCGTGGCCCAGGATCACCGCCAGCAGTGTCCAAATCCCATTCAGATCGGTCCCTGTTCGGGCGCCATTTGTTGTCGACGGAAGGAAGACACAGATGCTCAATATGAGTGAACAGTGAACTTCAACTTTAATGGATAGCTCAGTCGCCTTTTATCTAGTTCGAACATAATCAACTCATACATATTGCAAAAACTAAGCTCAGGATTGGCTAACACTTTCCTATCTTGTCAGTTAGTTCCTCCCTCTTTTAGCTACTGTCCCGCCTTAGGGACTTTCCCAACCACACAAGGGCATCGTGTCCTTGGGCCTGATTGGTTCTCAACCGGCTGCGCACGTGCCCAGGCTCATATGAGTTGAGTACGGTACCTCCCTAGCCGATGACCTCCTAACTGCTCAACATCCACATGTCCTACCTCACTTAACCATTCCTCCACAACAATCCCAATGCTTTTGCTACAGCTTTGAATATTAAAAGGACAAAATGACCAATCAAGTAGCTGAATTTTTTTTTTCATCTGGAATTAGCTCAAGCTTTTATTTACATAGAAAGAAAAGTCTAGGAGCAGAACTGATTACATGCCAAAAAAGAATTCAATTCCATTCCACTCGCAGGAGAAATCACTTACTTCAGTAAGCTGAGAACCAAAAGGCTATGCTGATGTGTTAAAACACACTACAGGACACTGGGGCCAGGCCCTCCGCTGCACCCACTTAAAACCCATCAGACGCAGCATTTCAGCTTCAACACAGTTTTGGGAACTGATAGAAAGGACACCTCATCCTCAGCAAGGCGTGCTCATGCTACACAGGACAGGGCTTTGGGCACCTCTTTGCCTACCAAAGAAGACAGCCATCAGCACCTGCTTTGTTCCGATTCTGAAGACTAACATCACAGCCCACATTGCCTGGGACACCTGATAAACAGAAGAGAAAGCAGCCATACTGTTTTCAAGCCATCCCTGCATGTGTTGCTCCTTGATGATCTGCAACCTCTTCTCAAATCCTCAACTGCTTCTGTGGAGAGCCTGCCATGGCACCTGCAAAGCAAGATGGATACCCTTCGCAGTCACCTTGTGCTACTTGGCAGTTCTGCTCCAATCCAGCTCACAACCAGCCCGCCCTTTTCGTGCTGCTCTTCAGAGTGCAGCTTAGCCCCTCTGAGCCTGTGCGACACACCTGTGAAACAAAAAGAAAAGCATAGGCCTAAGCAGCATCCAAAGCCACAGCACAGCTAGGACAGTTACTCTCATCTGCTCCCTTACCTCGGCCCCCTCACCTGCCCTTGAGGAAGGTGCTTCCATCTGCTCTCTTAGGCCAGCTACAACACCTCTGAAATATAAACAGGATTTTTACTGTATTTTGTGTAGTTAACTAACTGCAGTGACAACTGCACCCCTAAAGTACCTGCTACATCTGTTCATCGCTCACCTTGCCGAAAGCAGCTATGCTCAAGTCCCGCGTTGTACACTGTGTTGCAGCTTTAACAAATGAAAACGGTCACAAGATAATCATTCAGCTGCCAGCATTAGAACCCATCCCTCAACAACAGCAGGGACCCCATTTACAAATTATCATTTCAAAACAGCAGCCCCCTTACCTCAGCAACTCAGAAGTAGATCAAGCCTGTCACTTAGCTGCCTACCCAGTGCTGAACAGTTCCAGAAGGAGCTCTTTCCTGTGACAGGTTCCAAAGGTTTGCACTCTACTGGGGACAGGAAAGAAATAAGAATAAACATTTCAAAACCCCATATCTGTAACCTTTCAAGATTCAACAGACCTCCTCAACCACACCGTTCAAGCACTTATACGAGCAGCTGCTCACAAGCAGATATACTCTCCCACCTCCACATCTGCCAAACACCACAGAGATGACTGTGCCAGCCGCCCTTCAGTACGTGCCCAGAGGCAGACCGGATGCCTTTGCCAAAACAGTCCAGACAATGTATTAGTACACCCATGCACTGCCACAGTAATCACTAACTGCCAGGCAGGACAGCTCCAGACCAAACACATACACACACAGCCACGCCACAAACACTACAAACAAAACACACAACACAAGTCGCAAGAAAAGGTGACCCCCTGTTGCGAGGACATTTGTTGTCGACAGAAGGAAGACACAAACGCTCAATATGAGTGATCAGTGAACTTCGATTTATTGGATAGCTCAGTCGTCTTTTATCTAATTCAATATAATTAGCTCATACATATTGCAAAAGCTAAGCTCATGATTGGTTAGTGCATTTCTCTATTCTATCAGCTAGTTTCCCACCGAAATAACACAGTTAGTACTTTCCCAGACCACCAACAGATATCATGCTCTTGTACCTGAAACCTCCCTAAAACCTCCCTAAAACCTCCCAGATTTTACGTACTTTCCCAGGCGCGTTTACGTATTTTCTCAGGCTTATTTACGTACTTTCTCAGGCTCATTTGAGCTGTGTTCGATACTTTGTTAGCTCGCGTCCTCCTAGCTGTGCAATGTTCACATGGCCTACTTCACTTAACCATTCCTCCACAACCCCCCAGAGGGAAGCTCTATGGCAACAGCAAGTCACAACAGGTGCTCTGCATCAGACCCAAGGAGAGACTCAAATGTCACGACACGCGACTGGAAGACACTGCCAGAACTGGGATGATGGAGGCCTAAAAAGCCTGCCTTCAAGGCAAGAGACCAGAAGGATGGGGAGTGAAAACCCCATAAGACAACGCTTAGGAAATCAATTCCCAAGCAAGAGCTCCTGATGCGGCCCAGATGACTTCTGCAAGAGTGAGGATGGAAACAGACGCGATCTCAAACAGAATATGATGCACGAGACCTGAAACAGACCTGCTCTTTAAGCAGTGACTGCAAGACAAGAAGTGCTCAGATCAGAGTCATGATGACAAAACAAGCACTGAGGCCCTTCAGCACCGCTACCAAGTCGCCTGTCTAGTCAGTCCAGTGTAAAAAGCTAGGAGGATATCAAGACCCAAGAAGCACAGTACAGACATTGCAGAAGCAACACCACAAGACAGACAAACAGAAGGAAACTGTCCTGCCTGGCACACACACTCACTCTACAAAATAATCCCGCTTCTTCTATTAGCCTGGTGACCCAGCCACAAGCAGCCTGAACATGACCCAGCCTGAACCACCCTCACAGTGGCACCAAGTCTATTCAGCCAGCAGGCTCCATGCTGCTCTGACTCCCAGCTCCCATTAGCCACCCCAGATATGCAAATACCAGGTGCCCCCCAACTTAGCTCTCAGGTTGCTGCATGGTAAATTCCCTCCGCCTCAAGAAATGCACGGGCACTGATTGTCATCTTAGGCAATTGCCAGGCTCATCATCAGCTGCAAAATCAGAGTACCAGCATTCACTAGGATGCCGGCCCCATTGCTCACCATCTCCACAATGCTGACCACTACTGATGCAACATACGATTGTGCTCACCTCTTCCTCTCCGAGTCCAAGCTCCAACAGTGCAGCCAGTGTCATCCACACCACCTGGGAAAACAAAGGGATTAAATTATCATTGCGTTCACAACAAGTCAGCCAATGGTGGTTTTTTTTTGTTATTGTTGTTTTTTTGTGTGTGTGTTTCCTGTATTTATTTATTTTTTAGTCTGCTTTAGCTCAACAGCATGCAGAGTGCAGACAAGAGAACTGGGGTGTTTCTAGAAGCAACAATCCCCATGCTTTTGCTGCAGCTTTGAATATTAAAAGGACAATACGACCCAGCAAGTAACTGGAACTTGCTTAACTGGAATTAGCTCAAACTTTTATTTACATTGAAAGAAAAATCTAGGAGCAGAACACATTATACACCAACAAAATTGATTCCATTTCATCCCCAGAAAAAAATCACATACTCTCATCCCCTCCTGTACCTCAGCCGCTTACCTGCCCCACGTGGCACATGATTCCATCTGTTTCCTTTACCCACTTATAGCACCTCTAAAAGGCAAACTGGAATTTTACACTATTGGATGTAGGAAAATAACTGCAGTGACAACCGCGCCCCAAAAACAACAGTTACCTCTGCTCATCACGCACCAGAGTCACTGCAGAGGCAGCTCGGGTCAAGACGTCCTGCATTGCGCACTGCATTTCACCCTGAACAAAGGCAAAACACAGGCAGAAGATAAACATTCAGCTGACAGCCGTAGCACCCATCCCTCAACAACAAAAGGGACCCCATCTTTAGTTTTATCCTTTCAAAACAGCAGGCCACTTGCCTCTGTACCTGCAAATTAGGTCCAAGCTTGAAAGGAGCGGCCAGCATCACCCACGCCACCTGGGAAAACAAAAGGACAAAATGACCACTCTTCTTGCGAGCACACACCTGCCACACTGCTCCTCTATCCCGAACAGCCTCACCTCGGACCCTCACAGGGAAACACCTGAGCGTCTTCCCTTCGCTTCGGATAAGGGATGACCAGGCTGACAACACTCACCTTCCCTCAGTGCTTCGTGACATGAGCATTTCCCTTCCCTGTCCACGACTGCACAAAGCACCTGCACACACAAGAGAAACGCACACTCTGAGGCACCTCACAGCCACAGCGTACCTGCTGCAATACCTCTCTCTTCCCAGCTCCTGTACTTCAGCTGCTCACCAGCTCTAACTCAGATTCTTCCCTCACAGTGCCACAGCAAACTCTGCCTGGGCCACACAACACACACTACACAAGCTACAATGGCTAAGACACACAAACTGGAACATTCCCACCCAATAATCAGTCGCATCGCACAGGAAGGCTGCCGCACACTCTGAGAAACCAAACCTACCAGTCCTGAGCAGCTCCCCACCTCCTCCTGCCAACCACACTCAGCACACACACTGTTTGCCCCTCAAAAAATAAAAGCTTAGAACATACACACACAAAAAAAACTGAGATCCATAAATGCCAAAAAGACATGCACGCACAGCAGCCCCTGCAGGGGTAATCACAGACATACCCTTTGTAGAGGAAAGAGCAGACTCTGATACAACCCTGCTCAGGCTCTTGGTAGTGCTGCATCTACACTGCCAAGCCAAATGTAGCATGAAATGAAGCTGGTTTTAGTCCTCTGGAGAATTACACAAGTAGGTTTATACATCTAGAGATTAAAATATAGCTCAAAAACAGAAGAGCATCCCACCATCAAAAAAAAAAAAAAAAAAAGAGCCAGCAACCTCTACTAAATATTCCTCTGTTAAGTGAATTCCAAGGACTTAGAAATCCAGAAATCCATAGACTCCAGCCTGCCTAGAGAACCCTGCAACTGACTGAAGGAAAACAAAACACTTACCCCAAAGAGCAGCCCAGGCAGAAGGAGCTCTCTGATGCCATGCCTGGGGCTCATATACCATTTGGCCCCGCCCAATATCCAAACCCTATCACCTGGAAAAGGGGAGGGACAAAGCACAAGGAAGTAGGAGCAGAGCAGGAACAACAGTAGCTGTTTTTTTTTTTTTTTTCTTTGTTGTTTTTTTTAAATCTGCTTTACCTGAACATGATGCTTATCAGACAAGAGACCTGGGGTGTTTTTAGAAGCAACAATCCCCATGCTTTTGCTACAGCTTTTAATATTGAAATAACAACACGACCAGTCAAGTAACTGGAACTTTTTCAAATGGAATTACGTCAAACACGTTCATTATTACTTGCAAAAACAGAGAACTGGCAATCACTAGCATGCCAGTGTTGTCGACGGAAGGAAGACAGGGACACAATATGAGTGATCAGCAAGCTTCGATTTATTGGATAGCTCAGACGCCTTTTATTCCTTAACATATAATTAGCTCATACATATTACAAAAGTTAAGCTCATGATTGGTCCCCCTACGTCCTTATCTTATCAGCTTCTTCCTCATCCTTTCGACCGAAATAACACAGTCAGTACTTTCCCAAACCGCCGACGGATATTGTGTCCTTGTGTCTGATTGGCTCAGACAAGTTGTGTGCGATGTTTGTCCAACTCGTGAAGATTCAGCTGTTTTATGTCTACATGACCTATCTCAGTTAACCATCCCTCTACAATTCCCCCGTTTTTATTTTGGACTACTAATACCTTCTCTGTGACTTGTTCAAGCTTCTTAGTTAAGCAACCAAAAACTATTCGCGCAGCTATTTTTATCAATATAACTATAAGCAGAAAGCGAAATCCCTCTTTGATTAGACTCACTAACCAGTTAGACAGACCCCCAAAGATGGACTGCGACCAATTGTCAAGCCAACTAGGTTGTACTGTAATTTTCTTTGTGTGCTCCATCAACCATTTCAACTGGTCATGAATCAATCGACCATGATCTGAAAGATTGAAACAACTCATTCCTTCAAAATCTTCACATCCATGTCCTTGCGCTAAAAGCAAAAAATCAATTGCAGCCCTATTTTGTAACACAACATGCCTGAGACTATCCATATCTTGTGCCATTTCGGTAATAATTTCAGTTGTTACATTTGATTGCTTAACAGCCCAACAAGCAAGCTTATTAATGCTAGCCAAAGCATGTGCAGTTCCCACTGCTGGAACTAATGAAGCAAATATTCTCTCAGCAGCACCCCGTAATTCTACACCATCATCACAGTCAGAACCCGAAGTCTTAAGAGCTCGTTTGGATCTCTGCGAATAGCTCTGGTTCCGGAGACTGTGTAAGTCCGGGGCAAACAATGTGAGTCGCCCTAGATAACATGGACCCCCAAACGCGTTGGCAGGTATTCCTTGCCATGCACGGTCCCCGCAAATCAAAAACATGCCAGGTGGCAGAGCCTTTGCAGTGTCATTATTCCATATCGGATTGTTATTAGATTTTGCTTCAGCTCCCAAAGCCCCCAGTCCTTGACTCCGTACTTGTGAAACATGATTTTGCTCGACCGATCGCAACTAGTCCTGCTAGTTGCTTACAATCGACTCCCCATTTTTCTAAAAAGCACTGTAATGAATCTAGGGCTACTTCGTCCTTCATTTTCCTATGATTTTTTGCCAGCACTAATTTCCTATGATTTCAGCCTGCACTATGGCAACCTGCACTATGGCAATAAGCACGCTCTCACTAACACAGTACATAGCACACTCGCACACACACAGCACAATTGCACACCCAGAGGCCTCTGGCACATCTCAATCTCAATCATACCACAACCTCAATCATACCACAAGAATATAATTTAGAATGATAAGCAAACAATACGTGCGGCCAATATAATTTAGAATGATAAGCAAACAAACAAGTATTGGCTCTCATTGTGTTCCTCATGAAGTGACTTGCAACACTTTGTTTTAAAACCTTACCCTTACACAAATACTTTCAACACAAAATACCTGAACATTTAAGAATAACACATACAATTATTAACACTCCAGTTAGTACCCCTCCAGCAGCTGAAAACATACTGTTTGTTTGTAGCTTCACGAGATCTTTGCTCCTGTGGTGAGCAGCTGAGAGTGGAGTCCCCTCCGAGCAAAAACGCTCAGGGTGCACCTAGGGGCGCCACGCCGCAGCCGATCCCCGCAGCTGAGCAGTGTCTCCTCAAGTCTGCCGGTGGTCATTTGGCAGTGTAATCTGCATCTCTGCACTCCTGCCCCGCAATAGAGCTAAGTCGTCATTACTAATCCATAGAATGTGGCAACCCCACGGAATCTTATCCAGAAACATAGTTATAACACCGATCTGGGGACGAATAATCTTTTTTGCATTGCAAGATAAACCTCTTATAAAATGAATGCCAGAGAGAAGCAGCACAGCCACCGCTGCTTCCACGGTTACGTCAGACAGTCTGCAGGGTCCTGATGTCCGCCCCTCTGCTCTGTGCCGACTCGCCACACAGTGAGGGTCGGCTGCCGTTGTCCATTGATGCCTCTGGTCTACTGTAGCAACTCTATCTCGGATGTCCCGCATTGCGCCGCGATTACTTCAATTTCCCGCGTCCCTCCGCAATTCCTTTTTCCACATCCCTCCGCAATTCCTTTTTACAGTCTATACCCTGCATGCTCCGCTTTTCTAAAAAGCACTTGAGCAGATCATACGTCGCTTGTCTCTCCATACCTTTGTTTACGTCAGCGCTGTTGCAGCCTTTGCAAGACCTCGGCAACGCGTGGCCGGCGGGACCCTCTATAGGTGCTCCCGGGTGCAAGGATTCAGCATTTTCGTCCCTTCCACCTCCTGAGCTGCATTGCAGGACCGGTTTCCTTCCCTTATTCCGTCGATCCGTGGCTCACAGGTTCACCACCAGCAGGGTCCCTGTTCGGGCGACATTTCTTGTCGACAGAAGGAAGACAGGGACACTCAATATGAATGATCAGCAAGCTTCAATTTATTGGATAGCTCAGACGCCTTTCATTCCTTAACATATAATTAGTTCATACATATTACAAAAGTTAAGCTCATGATTGGTCCCCCTACGTCCTTATCTTATCAGCTTCTTCCTCATCCTTTCGACCGAAATAACACAGTCAGTACTTTCCCAAACCGCCAACGGATATTGTGTCCTTGTGTCTGATTGGCTCAGACAAGTTGTCTGCGATGTTTGTCCAACTCGTAAAGATTCAGCTGTTTTATGTCTACGTGACCTATCTCAGTTAACCATCCCTCTACACCAGAGCTAATACCCACCTCCTGCACAACACTCACTACTACTGCTGAAATATACAGTTGTGCAATACCTCTCTGTTCCCAACTCCTTTATCTCACCTGCTCAGTAGCTCCAAGTGAGAAATGGGCCCGGGCGGCGCCGCGCCGAAATGGGCCCGGGCGGCGCCGCGCCGAAATGGGCCCGGGCGGCGCCGCGCCGAAATGGGCCCGGGCGGCGCCGCGCCGAAATGGGCCCGGGCGGCGCCGCGCCGAAATGGGCCCGGGCGGCGCCGCGCCGAAATGGGCCCGGGCGGCGCCGCGCCGAAATGGGCCCGGGCGGCGCCGCGCCGAAATGGGCCCGGGCGGCGCCGCGCCGAAATGGGCCCGGGCGGCGCCGCGCCGAAATGGGCCCGGGCGGCGCCGCGCCGAAATGGGCCCGGGCGGCGCCGCGCCGAAATGGGCCCGGGCGGCGCCGCGCCGAAATGGGCCCGGGCGGCGCCGCGCCGAAATGGGCCCGGGCGGCGCCGCGCCGAAATGGGCCCGGGCGGCGCCGCGCCGAAATGGGCCCGGGCGGCGCCGCGCCGAAATGGGCCCGGGCGGCGCCGCGCCGAAATGGGCCCGGGCGGCGCCGCGCCGAAATGGGCCCGGGCGGCGCCGCGCCGAAATGGGCCCGGGCGGCGCCGCGCCGAAATGGGCCCGGGCGGCGCCGCGCCGAAATGGGCCCGGGCGGCGCCGCGCCGAAATGGGCCCGGGCGGCGCCGCGCCGAAATGGGCCCGGGCGGCGCCGCGCCGAAATGGGCCCGGGCGGCGCCGCGCCGAAATGGGCCCGGGCGGCGCCGCGCCGAAATGGGCCCGGGCGGCGCCGCGCCGAAATGGGCCCGGGCGGCGCCGCGCCGAAATGGGCCCGGGCGGCGCCGCGCCGAAATGGGCCCGGGCGGCGCCGCGCCGAAATGGGCCCGGGCGGCGCCGCGCCGAAATGGGCCCGGGCGGCGCCGCGCCGAAATGGGCCCGAATAGACTTATTCTCTACAGATGAAGGAGGTGACCCTGCTCACTCTCTAAGCACTACTGCATTTATGTGGTCAAGGAACCCTATCCCACGGTTTCCCAAAAACAATGTACCTTTTCTTTTTCTTCGTATCTTTTATTTACGTAGAAAGAAAAATCTAGGAGCAGAACTGATTATACGCCAAAAAAAAAAAAAAAAAAAAGATCAATTCTGTCCCACTCACAGGAAAAATCACTTACTTCAGTAGGCTGAGATCCAAAAGGCTATGCTCATGGGTCAAAACACACTACAGGACACTGGGGCCAGGCCCTCCGCTGCACCCACTTAAAACCCATCCCTACACTCACCAAGGTACAACCCCTAACCAAACACAGACGCAGCATTTCAGATTCAACACAGTTTTCAGAACTGCTGGAAAGCAAGCTTCATACTCAGCGAGGCGTGCCCAGGCTACACAGGACGGGGCTTCTGGCAACTCTTTGCCTACCAAAGAAGACAGCCATCAGCACCTGCTTTTTTCCGATTCTAAAGACTAACATCACAGCCCACATTGCCTGGGACACCTGATGAACAGAAGAGAAAGCAGCCATACCGTTTTCAAGCCATCCCTGCACGTGTCGCTCCTCGATGATCTGCAACCTCTTCTCAAATCCTCAACTGCTTCTGTGGAGAGCCTGCCATGGCACCTGCAAAGCAAGACCCTTCGCAGTCACCTCGTGCTACTTGACCGTTCTGCTCCAATCCAGCTCACAAACAGCCCGCCCTTCTCGTGCTGCTCTTCAGAGTGCAGCTTGGCCCCTCTGAGCCTGTGCGACACACCTGTGAAACAAAAAGAAAAGCATAGGCTGAAGCAGCATCCAAAGACACAGCACAGCTAGGACAGTTACTCTCATCTGCTCCCTTACCTCGGGCCCCCTCACCTGCCCTCGAGGAAGATGCTTCCATCTGCTCTCAAGCCAGCTACAGCACACCTCTGAAATATAAACAGGATTTTTACTGTATTTTGTGCAGTTAAGTAACTGCAGTGAAAACCGCACCACTAAAGTAACGGCTAGATCTGCTCATCTCTTACCTTGCTAAAAGAAGCTGTGGTCAAGTCCTGTGTTGTACACTGTGTTTCAGCTTAAGCAAATGAAAACGGTCACAAGATAATCATTCAGCTGCCAGCATTAGCACCTATCCCTCAACAACACAAAGGGACCCCATTTACAATATTATCAGTTCAAAACAGCAGCCCCCTTACCTCAGCACCTCAGAAGTAGATCAAGCCAGTCACCGAGCTGCCTACGGAGCGCTGAACAGTTCCAGAAGGAGCTCTTTCCTGTGAGCAGTTCCTACTAAGGTACACACTCTACTGGGGACAGGAAAGATATAAAAATAAAAGTTTCAAAACCCCATATCTGTAAGCTTTCAAGATTCAACAGTGCACCCTTCAAGCATTATGCGAGCATCTGCTCGCAAGCAGATCAACTCTGCCAAATCCACATCTCCCAACCTCCAGAGATGACTGTGCCAGCTGCCCTTCAGTATGCGCCCAGAGGCAAACCGGATGTCTTTGCCAAAACACTCCCGACAATGTATTCGTACACCCATGCACTGCCACATTAGATGTCATCACTAACTGCCAGGCAGGACAGCTTCAGACCAAACACATACACACACATGACACGTTAGATGTCATCACTAACTGCCAGGCAGGACAGCTTCAGACCAAACACATACACACACAGGCACGCCACAAACACCACCGACCAACTCGGGGCCGCCACTGCTGTCCACTCACCCTCATGCTTCGTTCAAGCTTCCGTGCCTATGCTCTGAGCTACAAGAAACAAAGAGAGAAGGTCACATCCACAATGGATACGCAAACAGTGCAGCACATGCAGAGGACTCAAACACAGAGACCAGAGCTAGACAAATAAAAAAAAAAAAAAAAAATGAAGTCCACGAATGCCACAAGGCCATGAATGCATAGCAGCACCGGCAGGGGTAATGACAGACATACCCTTTGCAGATGAAAAAGGTGACCCTGCTCAGTCTCTTGGTAATACTGCACCAACGCGGTCAAGCCTCTTCTAGCATGTAATCAAGCAGGTTTAAGTCCTCTGGAGAGTTACACAACTGGGTTGATTCATCTAGAGATTAAAATACAGATCAAACACAGGAGCATAAGCCACCATCCCAAAAAACAGTGAGCCAGCAACCACTACTAAATATCCCTCTATTAAGTGAATTCCAAGCACTTAGAATTCCAGAAATCCATAGACTCCAGCCTGCCTAGAGAACCCTGCAACTGACTGAAGGAAAAACAAAACACTTACCCCAAAGAGCAGCCCAGGCAGAAGGAGCTCTCTGACAGCATACTTGGGGCTCATATACCTTTTGGTCCCACCCAGCACCCAAACCCAATCACCTGGGAAAGGGGAGGGGCAAAGCACATGAAAGTAGAAAGAGGAGGAGCAGCAGCTGTGGTTTATTTACTTATAAATAAGGCTTAGCTCAACAGCATGCAGAGTGCAGACAAGAGAACTGGGGTGTTTCTAGAAGCAACAATCCCCATGCTTTCGCTGCAGCTTTGAATATTGAAAGGACAATACAAACAAGCAAGCAACTGAAGCTTTTTCAGCTCGAATTAGCTCAAACTTTTATTTACATAGAAAGAAAGATCTAGGAGCAGAACAGATTATACACCAACAAAATCAATTCCGTTCCACTCGCAGCAAAAATCACTTACTTCAGTAGGCTATCTGAGAACCAAAAGGCTATGCTCATGGGTCAAAACACACTACAGGACACTGGGGCCGGGCCCTCCGCTGCACCCACTTAAAATCCATCCTTACACTCACCAAGATGCAACCCCAAACCAAACACAGATGCAGCGTTTCAGCCTCAACACAGTTTTCAGAACTGCTGGAAAGCAGGCTTCATACTCAGCGAGGCGTGCCCAGGCTACACAGGACGGGGCTTCTGGCAACTCTTTGCCTACCAAAGAAGACAGCCATCAGCACCTGCTTTTTTCCGATTCTAAAGACTAACATCACAGCCCACATTGCCTGGGACACCTGATGAACAGAAGAGAAAGCAGCCATACCGTTTTCAAGCCATCCCTGCACGTGTCGCTCCTCGATGATCTGCAACCTCTTCTCAAATCCTCAACTGCTTCTGTGGAGAGCCTGCCATGGCACCTGCAAAGCAAGACCCTTCGCAGTCACCTCGTGCTACTTGACCATTCTGCTCCAATCCAGCTCACAAACAGCCCGCCCTTCTCGTGCTGCTCTTCAGAGTGCAGCTTGGCCCCTCTGAGCCTGTGCAACACACCTGTGAAACAAAAAGAAAAGCATAGGCTGAAGCAGCATCCAAAGACACAGCACAGCTAGGACAGTTACTCTCATCTGCTCCCTTACCTCGGGCCCCCTCACCTGCCCTCGAGGCAGCTGCTTCCATCTGCTCTCTTAGGCCAGCTACAACACCTCTGAAATATAAATAGGATTTTTACTGTACTTTGTGCAGTTAAGTAACTGCAGTGACAACTGCACCCCTAAAGTACCTGCCACATCTGTTCATCGCTCACCTTGCCAAAAGCAGCTCCGGTCAAGTCCCGTGTTGTACACTGTGTTTCAGCTTAAGCAAATGAAAACGGTCACAAGATAATCATTCAGCTGCCAGCATTAGCACCTATCCCTCAACAACACAAAGGGACTCCATTTACAATATTATCATTTCAAAACAGCAGCCCCCATACCTCAGAAGTAGACCAAGCCAGTCACTGAGCTGCCTACCCAGTGCTGAACAGTTCCAGAAGGAGCTCTTTCCTGTGACAGGTTCCTCCAAAGGTTTACACTCTACTGGGGACAGGATAGAAAAAAAAAAATAAAAGTTTCAAAACCCCATATCTGTAAGCTTTCAAGATTCGACAGACCTCCTCAAGCACACTGTTCAAGCACTTATGCGAGCAGCTGCTCGCAAGCAGCTCAACTCTCCCCCCCCACACACATCTGACAAACACCACAGAGATGACTGTGCCTGCTGCCCTTCAGTACGTGCCCAGAGGCAGACCAGATGTCGTCGCCAACACAGTCCAGACAATGTATTAGTACACCCATGCACTGCCACGTTAGATGTCATCACTAACTGCCAGGCAGGACAGCTTCAGACCAAACACATACACACACAGGCACGCCACAAACACTACAAGCAAAACACACAACATGGCACAAGAAAAAGCGACCCCCAGAGGGAAGCCCTATGGCAACAGCAAGTCAGAACAGGTGCTCTGCAGCAGACCCAAGGAGAGACTCAAATGTCACGACATGTGACTGGAAGCAACTGCCAAAACTGGGATGATGGAGGCCTAAAAAGCCTGCCTTCAAGACAAGAGACCAGAAGGATGGGGAGAGAAAACCCCATAAGAAGATGCTTAGGTAATCGATTCCCAAGCAAGAGCTCCTGATGCAGCCCAGATGACTTCTGCAAGAATGAGGATGGAAACAGACACGATCTCAAACCGAATACGATGCAGAAGACCTGAAACAGATCTGCACTTCAAGCAGCGACTGCAAGACAAGAAGTGCTCGGATCAGAGTCATGATGACAAAACAAGCACTGAGGCCCTTCAGCACCGCTACCAAGTCGCCTGTCTAGTCAGTCCAGTCTAAAAAGCTAGAAGGATATCAAGACCTGAGAAGCACAGAACAGACATTGCAGAAGCAACACCACAAGACAGACAAACAGAAGGAAACTGTCCTGCCTGGTGCACCCACTCACGCTACAAAATAATCCCGCTGCTTCTATTAGCCTGGTGACCCAGCCACAAGCAGCCTGAACGTGACCCAGCCTGAGCCACCCTCACAGTGGCACCAAGTCTATTCAGCCAGCTGGCTCCATGCTGCTCTGGCTCCCAGCTCCCATTAGCCACCCCAGATACGCAAATACCAGGTGCCCCCCAACTTAGCTCTCAGGTTGCTGCATGGTAAATTCCCTCCGCCTCAAGAAATGCACAGGCACTGATTGTCATCTTAGGCAACTGCCGGGCTCATCATCAGCTGCAAAAACAGAATAACGGCATTCACTAACACGCCAGCCATGATGCCCACCTGCTCCACAATGCTGACTACTGCTGATGCAACATACAATTGTGCTCACCTCTTCCTCTCCGAATCCAAGCTCCAATAGTGCAACCAGTATTATCCACACCACCTGGGAAAACACAGGGATTAAATGATCGTCGCATTCACAACAAATCACCCAATGGTGGTTTTTTGTTGTTGTTTGTGTGTGTGTGTTTCTTTTTTTTTTTTTTTTTTTTTTTTTTTGAAATCTGCTTTAGCTCAGAAGCATTCAGACTGCAGACAAGAGAACTGGGGTGTTTCTAGAAGCAACAATCCCCATGCTTATGCTGCAGCTTTGAACATTAAAAGGACAATACAACCCAGCAAGTAACTGGAAATTGCTTAACTGGAAATAGCTCAAACTTTTTTTTTTTTTTTAACGTAGAAAGAAAAATCTAGGTGTAGAACAGACTATACGCCAAAACAATCAAACACCAAACAATCTTCCCTTCGCTTCGGATAAGGGATGAACAGGCTGACAACACAAACCTTCCCTCAGAGCTTCGTGACATGAGGATTTCCCTTCCCTGTCCATGACTGCACAAAGCACTTGCAAAGACAGAAGAAAAGCACACTCTGAGGCACCTCACAGCCACAGCGTACCTGCTTGTGGTGTTTTACCGTGCTGGGCAGCTAAAGCCCATAACTGCTCTCTCACTCCCCCTCTTTTAGATGAGGAGGGGGAGAACTAAAGCAAAGAATAACTCACGGGTTGAGATAAGGATAATTTCATTAAAAGGGAAATAATAATAATAATCAAATAAAGATTATTATGAACTAAACAATTTAACTAAAGGAAAATAAAAAGGGAAAGGGGAAAAGAAAGGGGGAAAGGGAAAAAATAAAAAAAGGGAGGAAAACAAACAAATAAAATAAATGAAGGCTATATGGAAGTGCAAAGGAAAGAAATTACTCTCTACTTCCCACAAATGAGCGATGATTGACCACGTCCTTGAAGCAGGGCCTCAACGCACGTAGCTGGTGTTCGAGAGGAGGACCGACGTTTTCTCAACGAGAGCCCACCCCTCCCCTCCTCCTCCTGTCTCCACTTTTATTGCTGAGTATGACATTACACGGTATGGAATATCCCTTTGATTGGTTTAGGTCAGCTGCCCTAGTGATGTTTCTCTCCTCACTTTTTGCCCATCCCCTAGGAGGGTTAGAGAAAGGCCCAATACTGTCCCACTGCAGCTCAGCAGTAGACACAACACTGGTGTGATAACACTGCTGTTCCAGCTACAAGTGCAGAGTATGGCACTGTATGGGCTGCTGCCAGGAAAGTTAACATTCCAGCCAGACACAGCCAGCAGTACACTGCTGCAATACCTCTCTCTTCCCAGCTCCGGTACTTCAGCTGCTCAACAGCTCTAACTCAGATTCTTCGCTCACAGCGCCACAGCAAACTCTGCCCGGAACACACAACACACACTACTCAAGCTACATGGCTTAACACACACAAGCTAGAACGTTCCCGCCCAACAATCAGTCACATCGCACAGGAAGGATGCTGCATATTCCTAGAAACCAAACCTACCAGTCCTGAGCAGCTCCCCACCTCCTCCTGCCAACCACGCTCAGCACACACACTATTTGCCCCTCACAAAAAAAAAAGTTAGAACATACACACACAAAAAAAAAAAAAAAAAAAAAACACAGAACTGAGCTCCACAAATGCCAAAAAGACATGCACACACAGCAGCCCCGGCAGGGGTAACCACAGACTTACCCTTCGCAGATGAAAGAGGAGACTCTGATACAACCCTACTCAGTGTCTTGGTAATGCTGCACCTACGCTGTCAAGCCACACGTACCACGCAATCAAGCTGGTTTTAGTCCTCTGCAGAATTACAGAAGTAGGTTAATGCATCTAGAGATTAAAATATAGCTCAAAAACAGAAAAGTATCCCACCATCACAAAAAACAGTGAACCAACAGCCTCTACTAAATTAAGTGAATTCCAAACACTTAAAATCCAGAAATCCATAGACTCCAGCATGCCTAGAGAACCCTGCAACTGACTGAAGGAAAACAAATCACTTACTCCAAAGAACAGCCCAGGCAGAAGGAGCTCTCTGATGCCATGCCTGGGGATCATATACCTTTTGGCCCTGCCCAATATCCAAACACAATCACCTGGAAAATGGGAGGGACAAAGCACAAGGAAACAGGAGCAGAGAAGGAGCAGCAGTAGCTGTTGTTTTCTTGTTTTTTTCTTGTTTTTTTTTGTTTTGTTTTGTTTGTATTTATATCTGCTTTACCTGAACAACATGCAGAGAACAGACAAGAGACCTGGGGTGTTTCTAGAAGCAACAATCCCCATGCTTTTGCTGCAGCTTTTAATATTGAAAGGACAACACAACCAGTCAAGTAACTGGAACTTTTTCAAATGGAATTACGTCAAACATGTTCATTATCAATTACAAAAACAGAGAACCAGCATTCGCTAGCATGCCAGCCCTGATACCCACCTCCTGCACAACGCTCACTACCTACTGCTGCAATATACAGTTGTGCAATACCTCTCTGTTCCCAACTCCTTTATCTCACCTGCTCAGTAGCTCCAAGCAAGAAATGGGCCCGGGCGGCGCCGCGCCGAAATGGGCCCGGGCGGCGCCGCGCCGAAATGGGCCCGGGCGGCGCCGCGCCGAAATGGGCCCGGGCGGCGCCGCGCCGAAATGGGCCCGGGCGGCGCCGCGCCGAAATGGGCCCGGGCGGCGCCGCGCCGAAATGGGCCCGGGCGGCGCCGCGCCGAAATGGGCCCGGGCGGCGCCGCGCCGAAATGGGCCCGGGCGGCGCCGCGCCGAAATGGGCCCGGGCGGCGCCGCGCCGAAATGGGCCCGGGCGGCGCCGCGCCGAAATGGGCCCGGGCGGCGCCGCGCCGAAATGGGCCCGGGCGGCGCCGCGCCGAAATGGGCCCGGGCGGCGCCGCGCCGAAATGGGCCCGGGCGGCGCCGCGCCGAAATGGGCCCGGGCGGCGCCGCGCCGAAATGGGCCCGGGCGGCGCCGCGCCGAAATGGGCCCGGGCGGCGCCGCGCCGAAATGGGCCCGGGCGGCGCCGCGCCGAAATGGGCCCGGGCGGCGCCGCGCCGAAATGGGCCCGGGCGGCGCCGCGCCGAAATGGGCCCGGGCGGCGCCGCGCCGAAATGGGCCCGGGCGGCGCCGCGCCGAAATGGGCCCGGGCGGCGCCGCGCCGAAATGGGCCCGGGCGGCGCCGCGCCGAAATGGGCCCGGGCGGCGCCGCGCCGAAATGGGCCCGGGCGGCGCCGCGCCGAAATGGGCCCGGGCGGCGCCGCGCCGAAATGGGCCCGGGCGGCGCCGCGCCGAAATGGGCCCGGGCGGCGCCGCGCCGAAATGGGCCCGAATAGACTTATTCTCTACAGATGAAGGAGGTGACCCTGCTCACTCTCTAAGCACTACTGCATTTATGTGGTCAAGGAACCCTATCCCACGGTTTCCCAAAAACAATGTACCTTTTCTTTTTCTTCGTATCTTTTATTTACGTAGAAAGAAAAATCTAGGAGCAGAACTGATTATACGCCAAAAAAAAAAAAAAAAAAAAGATCAATTCTGTCCCACTCACAGGAAAAATCACTTACTTCAGTAGGCTGAGATCCAAAAGGCTATGCTCATGGGTCAAAACACACTACAGGACACTGGGGCCAGGCCCTCCGCTGCACCCACTTAAAACCCATCCCTACACTCACCAAGGTACAACCCCTAACCAAACACAGACGCAGCATTTCAGATTCAACACAGTTTTCAGAACTGCTGGAAAGCAAGCTTCATACTCAGCGAGGCGTGCCCAGGCTACACAGGACGGGGCTTCTGGCAACTCTTTGCCTACCAAAGAAGACAGCCATCAGCACCTGCTTTTTTCCGATTCTAAAGACTAACATCACAGCCCACATTGCCTGGGACACCTGATGAACAGAAGAGAAAGCAGCCATACCGTTTTCAAGCCATCCCTGCACGTGTCGCTCCTCGATGATCTGCAACCTCTTCTCAAATCCTCAACTGCTTCTGTGGAGAGCCTGCCATGGCACCTGCAAAGCAAGACCCTTCGCAGTCACCTCGTGCTACTTGACCGTTCTGCTCCAATCCAGCTCACAAACAGCCCGCCCTTCTCGTGCTGCTCTTCAGAGTGCAGCTTGGCCCCTCTGAGCCTGTGCGACACACCTGTGAAACAAAAAGAAAAGCATAGGCTGAAGCAGCATCCAAAGACACAGCACAGCTAGGACAGTTACTCTCATCTGCTCCCTTACCTCGGGCCCCCTCACCTGCCCTCGAGGAAGATGCTTCCATCTGCTCTCAAGCCAGCTACAGCACACCTCTGAAATATAAACAGGATTTTTACTGTATTTTGTGCAGTTAAGTAACTGCAGTGAAAACCGCACCACTAAAGTAACGGCTAGATCTGCTCATCTCTTACCTTGCTAAAAGAAGCTGTGGTCAAGTCCTGTGTTGTACACTGTGTTTCAGCTTAAGCAAATGAAAACGGTCACAAGATAATCATTCAGCTGCCAGCATTAGCACCTATCCCTCAACAACACAAAGGGACCCCATTTACAATATTATCAGTTCAAAACAGCAGCCCCCTTACCTCAGCACCTCAGAAGTAGATCAAGCCAGTCACCGAGCTGCCTACGGAGCGCTGAACAGTTCCAGAAGGAGCTCTTTCCTGTGAGCAGTTCCTACTAAGGTACACACTCTACTGGGGACAGGAAAGATATAAAAATAAAAGTTTCAAAACCCCATATCTGTAAGCTTTCAAGATTCAACAGTGCACCCTTCAAGCATTATGCGAGCATCTGCTCGCAAGCAGATCAACTCTGCCAAATCCACATCTCCCAACCTCCAGAGATGACTGTGCCAGCTGCCCTTCAGTATGCGCCCAGAGGCAAACCGGATGTCTTTGCCAAAACACTCCCGACAATGTATTCGTACACCCATGCACTGCCACATTAGATGTCATCACTAACTGCCAGGCAGGACAGCTTCAGACCAAACACATACACACACATGACACGTTAGATGTCATCACTAACTGCCAGGCAGGACAGCTTCAGACCAAACACATACACACACAGGCACGCCACAAACACCACCGACCAACTCGGGGCCGCCACTGCTGTCCACTCACCCTCATGCTTCGTTCAAGCTTCCGTGCCTATGCTCTGAGCTACAAGAAACAAAGAGAGAAGGTCACATCCACAATGGATACGCAAACAGTGCAGCACATGCAGAGGACTCAAACACAGAGACCAGAGCTAGACAAATAAAAAAAAAAAAAAAAAATGAAGTCCACGAATGCCACAAGGCCATGAATGCATAGCAGCACCGGCAGGGGTAATGACAGACATACCCTTTGCAGATGAAAAAGGTGACCCTGCTCAGTCTCTTGGTAATACTGCACCAACGCGGTCAAGCCTCTTCTAGCATGTAATCAAGCAGGTTTAAGTCCTCTGGAGAGTTACACAACTGGGTTGATTCATCTAGAGATTAAAATACAGATCAAACACAGGAGCATAAGCCACCATCCCAAAAAACAGTGAGCCAGCAACCACTACTAAATATCCCTCTATTAAGTGAATTCCAAGCACTTAGAATTCCAGAAATCCATAGACTCCAGCCTGCCTAGAGAACCCTGCAACTGACTGAAGGAAAAACAAAACACTTACCCCAAAGAGCAGCCCAGGCAGAAGGAGCTCTCTGACAGCATACTTGGGGCTCATATACCTTTTGGTCCCACCCAGCACCCAAACCCAATCACCTGGGAAAGGGGAGGGGCAAAGCACATGAAAGTAGAAAGAGGAGGAGCAGCAGCTGTGGTTTATTTACTTATTTATAAGGCTTAGCTCAACAGCATGCAGAGTGCAGACAAGAGAACTGGGGTGTTTCTAGAAGCAACAATCCCCATGCTTTCGCTGCAGCTTTGAATATTGAAAGGACAATACAAACAAGCAAGCAACTGAAGCTTTTTCAGCTCGAATTAGCTCAAACTTTTATTTACATAGAAAGAAAGATCTAGGAGCAGAACAGATTATACACCAACAAAATCAATTCCGTTCCACTCGCAGCAAAAATCACTTACTTCAGTAGGCTATCTGAGAACCAAAAGGCTATGCTCATGGGTCAAAACACACTACAGGACACTGGGGCCGGGCCCTCCGCTGCACCCACTTAAAATCCATCCTTACACTCACCAAGATGCAACCCCAAACCAAACACAGATGCAGCGTTTCAGCCTCAACACAGTTTTCAGAACTGCTGGAAAGCAGGCTTCATACTCAGCGAGGCGTGCCCAGGCTACACAGGACGGGGCTTCTGGCAACTCTTTGCCTACCAAAGAAGACAGCCATCAGCACCTGCTTTTTTCCGATTCTAAAGACTAACATCACAGCCCACATTGCCTGGGACACCTGATGAACAGAAGAGAAAGCAGCCATACCGTTTTCAAGCCATCCCTGCACGTGTCGCTCCTCGATGATCTGCAACCTCTTCTCAAATCCTCAACTGCTTCTGTGGAGAGCCTGCCATGGCACCTGCAAAGCAAGACCCTTCGCAGTCACCTCGTGCTACTTGACCATTCTGCTCCAATCCAGCTCACAAACAGCCCGCCCTTCTCGTGCTGCTCTTCAGAGTGCAGCTTGGCCCCTCTGAGCCTGTGCGACACACCTGTGAAACAAAAAGAAAAGCATAGGCTGAAGCAGCATCCAAAGACACAGCACAGCTAGGACAGTTACTCTCATCTGCTCCCTTACCTCGGGCCCCCTCACCTGCCCTCGAGGCAGCTGCTTCCATCTGCTCTCTTAGGCCAGCTACAACACCTCTGAAATATAAATAGGATTTTTACTGTACTTTGTGCAGTTAAGTAACTGCAGTGACAACTGCACCCCTAAAGTACCTGCCACATCTGTTCATCGCTCACCTTGCCAAAAGCAGCTCCGGTCAAGTCCCGTGTTGTACACTGTGTTTCAGCTTTAACAAATGAAAACGGTCACAAGATAATCGTTCAGCTGCCAGCATTAGCACCTATCCCTCAACAACACAAAGGGACTCCATTTACAATATTATCATTTCAAAACAGCAGCCCCCATACCTCAGAAGTAGACCAAGCCAGTCACTGAGCTGCCTACCCAGTGCTGAACAGTTCCAGAAGGAGCTCTTTCCTGTGACAGGTTCCTCCAAAGGTTTACACTCTACTGGGGACAGGATAGAAAAAAAAAAATAAAAGTTTCAAAACCCCATATCTGTAAGCTTTCAAGATTCGACAGACCTCCTCAAGCACACTGTTCAAGCACTTATGCGAGCAGCTGCTCGCAAGCAGCTCAACTCTCCCCCCCCACACACATCTGACAAACACCACAGAGATGACTGTGCCTGCTGCCCTTCAGTACGTGCCCAGAGGCAGACCAGATGTCGTCGCCAACACAGTCCAGACAATGTATTAGTACACCCATGCACTGCCACGTTAGATGTCATCACTAACTGCCAGGCAGGACAGCTTCAGACCAAACACATACACACACAGGCACGCCACAAACACTACAAGCAAAACACACAACATGGCACAAGAAAAAGCGACCCCCAGAGGGAAGCCCTATGGCAACAGCAAGTCAGAACAGGTGCTCTGCAGCAGACCCAAGGAGAGACTCAAATGTCACGACATGTGACTGGAAGCAACTGCCAAAACTGGGATGATGGAGGCCTAAAAAGCCTGCCTTCAAGACAAGAGACCAGAAGGATGGGGAGAGAAAACCCCATAAGAAGATGCTTAGGTAATCGATTCCCAAGCAAGAGCTCCTGATGCAGCCCAGATGACTTCTGCAAGAATGAGGATGGAAACAGACACGATCTCAAACCGAATACGATGCAGAAGACCTGAAACAGATCTGCACTTCAAGCAGCGACTGCAAGACAAGAAGTGCTCGGATCAGAGTCATGATGACAAAACAAGCACTGAGGCCCTTCAGCACCGCTACCAAGTCGCCTGTCTAGTCAGTCCAGTCTAAAAAGCTAGAAGGATATCAAGACCTGAGAAGCACAGAACAGACATTGCAGAAGCAACACCACAAGACAGACAAACAGAAGGAAACTGTCCTGCCTGGTGCACCCACTCACGCTACAAAATAATCCCGCTGCTTCTATTAGCCTGGTGACCCAGCCACAAGCAGCCTGAACGTGACCCAGCCTGAGCCACCCTCACAGTGGCACCAAGTCTATTCAGCCAGCTGGCTCCATGCTGCTCTGGCTCCCAGCTCCCATTAGCCACCCCAGATACGCAAATACCAGGTGCCCCCCAACTTAGCTCTCAGGTTGCTGCATGGTAAATTCCCTCCGCCTCAAGAAATGCACAGGCACTGATTGTCATCTTAGGCAACTGCCGGGCTCATCATCAGCTGCAAAAACAGAATAACGGCATTCACTAACACGCCAGCCATGATGCCCACCTGCTCCACAATGCTGACTACTGCTGATGCAACATACAATTGTGCTCACCTCTTCCTCTCCGAATCCAAGCTCCAACAGTGCAACCAGTATTATCCACACCACCTGGGAAAACACAGGGATTAAATGATCGTCGCATTCACAACAAATCACCCAATGGTGGTTTTTTGTTGTTGTTTGTGTGTGTGTGTTTCTTTTTTTTTTTTTTTTTTTTTTTTTTGAAATCTGCTTTAGCTCAGAAGCATTCAGACTGCAGACAAGAGAACTGGGGTGTTTCTAGAAGCAACAATCCCCATGCTTATGCTGCAGCTTTGAACATTAAAAGGACAATACAACCCAGCAAGTAACTGGAAATTGCTTAACTGGAAATAGCTCAAACTTTTTTTTTTTTTTAACGTAGAAAGAAAAATCTAGGTGTAGAACAGACTATACGCCAAAACAATCAAACACCAAACAATCTTCCCTTCGCTTCGGATAAGGGATGAACAGGCTGACAACACAAACCTTCCCTCAGAGCTTCGTGACATGAGGATTTCCCTTCCCTGTCCATGACTGCACAAAGCACTTGCAAAGACAGGAGAAAAGCACACTCTGAGGCACCTCACAGCCACAGCGTACCTGCTTGTGGTGTTTTACCGTGCTGGGCAGCTAAAGCCCATAACTGCTCTCTCACTCCCCCTCTTTTAGATGAGGAGGGGGAGAACTAAAGCAAAGAATAACTCACGGGTTGAGATAAGGATAATTTCATTAAAAGGGAAATAATAATAATAATCAAATAAAGATTATTATGAACTAAACAATTTAACTAAAGGAAAATAAAAAGGGAAAGGGGAAAAGAAAGGGGGAAAGGGAAAAAATAAAAAAAGGGAGGAAAACAAACAAATAAAATAAATGAAGGCTATATGGAAGTGCAAAGGAAAGAAATTACTCTCTACTTCCCACAAATGAGCGATGATTGACCACGTCCTTGAAGCAGGGCCTCAACGCACGTAGCTGGTGTTCGAGAGGAGGACCGACGTTTTCTCAACGAGAGCCCACCCCTCCCCTCCTCCTCCTGTCTCCACTTTTATTGCTGAGTATGACATTACACGGTATGGAATATCCCTTTGATTGGTTTAGGTCAGCTGCCCTAGTGATGTTTCTCTCCTCACTTTTTGCCCATCCCCTAGGAGGGTTAGAGAAAGGCCCAATACTGTCCCACTGCAGCTCAGCAGTAGACACAACACTGGTGTGATAACACTGCTGTTCCAGCTACAAGTGCAGAGTATGGCACTGTATGGGCTGCTGCCAGGAAAGTTAACATTCCAGCCAGACACAGCCAGCAGTACACTGCTGCAATACCTCTCTCTTCCCAGCTCCGGTACTTCAGCTGCTCAACAGCTCTAACTCAGATTCTTCGCTCACAGCGCCACAGCAAACTCTGCCCGGAACACACAACACACACTACTCAAGCTACATGGCTTAACACACACAAGCTAGAACGTTCCCGCCCAACAATCAGTCACATCGCACAGGAAGGATGCTGCATATTCCTAGAAACCAAACCTACCAGTCCTGAGCAGCTCCCCACCTCCTCCTGCCAACCACGCTCAGCACACACACTATTTGCCCCTCACAAAAAAAAAAGTTAGAACATACACACACAAAAAAAAAAAAAAAAAAAACACAGAACTGAGCTCCACAAATGCCAAAAAGACATGCACACACAGCAGCCCCGGGAGGGGTAACCACAGACTTACCCTTCGCAGATGAAAGAGGAGACTCTGATACAACCCTACTCAGTGTCTTGGTAATGCTGCACCTACGCTGTCAAGCCACACGTACCACGCAATCAAGCTGGTTTTAGTCCTCTGCAGAATTACAGAAGTAGGTTAATGCATCTAGAGATTAAAATATAGCTCAAAAACAGAAAAGTATCCCACCATCACAAAAAACAGTGAACCAACAGCCTCTACTAAATTAAGTGAATTCCAAACACTTAAAATCCAGAAATCCATAGACTCCAGCATGCCTAGAGAACCCTGCAACTGACTGAAGGAAAACAAATCACTTACTCCAAAGAACAGCCCAGGCAGAAGGAGCTCTCTGATGCCATGCCTGGGGATCATATACCTTTTGGCCCTGCCCAATATCCAAACACAATCACCTGGAAAATGGGAGGGACAAAGCACAAGGAAACAGGAGCAGAGAAGGAGCAGCAGTAGCTGTTGTTTTCTTGTTTTTTTCTTGTTTTTTTTTGTTTTGTTTTGTTTGTATTTATATCTGCTTTACCTGAACAACATGCAGAGAACAGACAAGAGACCTGGGGTGTTTCTAGAAGCAACAATCCCCATGCTTTTGCTGCAGCTTTTAATATTGAAAGGACAACACAACCAGTCAAGTAACTGGAACTTTTTCAAATGGAATTACGTCAAACATGTTCATTATCAATTACAAAAACAGAGAACCAGCATTCGCTAGCATGCCAGCCCTGATACCCACCTCCTGCACAACGCTCACTACCTACTGCTGCAATATACAGTTGTGCAATACCTCTCTGTTCCCAGCTCCTTTATCTCACCTGCTCAGTAGCTCCAAGCAAGAAATGGGCCCGGGCGGCGCCGCGCCGAAATGGGCCCGGGCGGCGCCGCGCCGAAATGGGCCCGGGCGGCGCCGCGCCGAAATGGGCCCGGGCGGCGCCGCGCCGAAATGGGCCCGGGCGGCGCCGCGCCGAAATGGGCCCGGGCGGCGCCGCGCCGAAATGGGCCCGGGCGGCGCCGCGCCGAAATGGGCCCGGGCGGCGCCGCGCCGAAATGGGCCCGGGCGGCGCCGCGCCGAAATGGGCCCGGGCGGCGCCGCGCCGAAATGGGCCCGGGCGGCGCCGCGCCGAAATGGGCCCGGGCGGCGCCGCGCCGAAATGGGCCCGGGCGGCGCCGCGCCGAAATGGGCCCGGGCGGCGCCGCGCCGAAATGGGCCCGGGCGGCGCCGCGCCGAAATGGGCCCGGGCGGCGCCGCGCCGAAATGGGCCCGGGCGGCGCCGCGCCGAAATGGGCCCGGGCGGCGCCGCGCCGAAATGGGCCCGGGCGGCGCCGCGCCGAAATGGGCCCGGGCGGCGCCGCGCCGAAATGGGCCCGGGCGGCGCCGCGCCGAAATGGGCCCGGGCGGCGCCGCGCCGAAATGGGCCCGGGCGGCGCCGCGCCGAAATGGGCCCGGGCGGCGCCGCGCCGAAATGGGCCCGGGCGGCGCCGCGCCGAAATGGGCCCGGGCGGCGCCGCGCCGAAATGGGCCCGGGCGGCGCCGCGCCGAAATGGGCCCGGGCGGCGCCGCGCCGAAATGGGCCCGGGCGGCGCCGCGCCGAAATGGGCCCGGGCGGCGCCGCGCCGAAATGGGCCCGGGCGGCGCCGCGCCGAAATGGGCCCGGGCGGCGCCGCGCCGAAATGGGCCCGGGCGGCGCCGCGCCGAAATGGGCCCGGGCGGCGCCGCGCCGAAATGGGCCCGGGCGGCGCCGCGCCGAAATGGGCCCGGGCGGCGCCGCGCCGAAATGGGCCCGGGCGGCGCCGCGCCGAAATGGGCCCGGGCGGCGCCGCGCCGAAATGGGCCCGGGCGGCGCCGCGCCGAAATGGGCCCGGGCGGCGCCGCGCCGAAATGGGCCCGGGCGGCGCCGCGCCGAAATGGGCCCGGGCGGCGCCGCGCCGAAATGGGCCCGGGCGGCGCCGCGCCGAAATGGGCCCGGGCGGCGCCGCGCCGAAATGGGCCCGGGCGGCGCCGCGCCGAAATGGGCCCGGGCGGCGCCGCGCCGAAATGGGCCCGGGCGGCGCCGCGCCGAAATGGGCCCGGGCGGCGCCGCGCCGAAATGGGCCCGGGCGGCGCCGCGCCGAAATGGGCCCGGGCGGCGCCGCGCCGAAATGGGCCCGGGCGGCGCCGCGCCGAAATGGGCCCGAATAGACTTATTCTCTACAGATGAAGGAGGTGACCCTGCTCACTCTCTAAGCACTACTGCATTTATGTGGTCAAGGAACCCTATCCCACGGTTTCCCAAAAACAATGTACCTTTTCTTTTTCTTCGTATCTTTTATTTACGTAGAAAGAAAAATCTAGGAGCAGAACTGATTATACGCCAAAAAAAAAAAAAAAAAAGATCAATTCTGTCCCACTCACAGGAAAAATCACTTACTTCAGTAGGCTGAGATCCAAAAGGCTATGCTCATGGGTCAAAACACACTACAGGACACTGGGGCCAGGCCCTCCGCTGCACCCACTTAAAACCCATCCCTACACTCACCAAGGTACAACCCCTAACCAAACACAGACGCAGCATTTCAGATTCAACACAGTTTTCAGAACTGCTGGAAAGCAAGCTTCATACTCAGCGAGGCGTGCCCAGGCTACACAGGACGGGGCTTCTGGCAACTCTTTGCCTACCAAAGAAGACAGCCATCAGCACCTGCTTTTTTCCGATTCTAAAGACTAACATCACAGCCCACATTGCCTGGGACACCTGATGAACAGAAGGGAAAGCAGCCATACCGTTTTCAAGCCATCCCTGCACGTGTCGCTCCTCGATGATCTGCAACCTCTTCTCAAATCCTCAACTGCTTCTGTGGAGAGCCTGCCATGGCACCTGCAAAGCAAGACCCTTCGCAGTCACCTCGTGCTACTTGACCGTTCTGCTCCAATCCAGCTCACAAACAGCCCGCCCTTCTCGTGCTGCTCTTCAGAGTGCAGCTTGGCCCCTCTGAGCCTGTGCGACACACCTGTGAAACAAAAAGAAAAGCATAGGCTGAAGCAGCATCCAAAGACACAGCACAGCTAGGACAGTTACTCTCATCTGCTCCCTTACCTCGGGCCCCCTCACCTGCCCTCGAGGAAGATGCTTCCATCTGCTCTCAAGCCAGCTACAGCACACCTCTGAAATATAAACAGGATTTTTACTGTATTTTGTGCAGTTAAGTAACTGCAGTGAAAACCGCACCACTAAAGTAACGGCTAGATCTGCTCATCTCTTACCTTGCTAAAAGAAGCTGTGGTCAAGTCCTGTGTTGTACACTGTGTTTCAGCTTAAGCAAATGAAAACGGTCACAAGATAATCATTCAGCTGCCAGCATTAGCACCTATCCCTCAACAACACAAAGGGACCCCATTTACAATATTATCAGTTCAAAACAGCAGCCCCCTTACCTCAGCACCTCAGAAGTAGATCAAGCCAGTCACCGAGCTGCCTACGGAGCGCTGAACAGTTCCAGAAGGAGCTCTTTCCTGTGAGCAGTTCCTACTAAGGTACACACTCTACTGGGGACAGGAAAGATATAAAAATAAAAGTTTCAAAACCCCATATCTGTAAGCTTTCAAGATTCAACAGTGCACCCTTCAAGCATTATGCGAGCATCTGCTCGCAAGCAGATCAACTCTGCCAAATCCACATCTCCCAACCTCCAGAGATGACTGTGCCAGCTGCCCTTCAGTATGCGCCCAGAGGCAAACCGGATGTCTTTGCCAAAACACTCCCGACAATGTATTCGTACACCCATGCACTGCCACATTAGATGTCATCACTAACTGCCAGGCAGGACAGCTTCAGACCAAACACATACACACACATGACACGTTAGATGTCATCACTAACTGCCAGGCAGGACAGCTTCAGACCAAACACATACACACACAGGCACGCCACAAACACCACCGACCAACTCGGGGCCGCCACTGCTGTCCACTCACCCTCATGCTTCGTTCAAGCTTCCGTGCCTATGCTCTGAGCTACAAGAAACAAAGAGAGAAGGTCACATCCACAATGGATACGCAAACAGTGCAGCACATGCAGAGGACTCAAACACAGAGACCAGAGCTAGACAAATAAAAAAAAAAAAAAAAAATGAAGTCCACGAATGCCACAAGGCCATGAATGCATAGCAGCACCGGCAGGGGTAATGACAGACATACCCTTTGCAGATGAAAAAGGTGACCCTGCTCAGTCTCTTGGTAATACTGCACCAACGCGGTCAAGCCTCTTCTAGCATGTAATCAAGCAGGTTTAAGTCCTCTGGAGAGTTACACAACTGGGTTGATTCATCTAGAGATTAAAATACAGATCAAACACAGGAGCATAAGCCACCATCCCAAAAAACAGTGAGCCAGCAACCACTACTAAATATCCCTCTATTAAGTGAATTCCAAGCACTTAGAATTCCAGAAATCCATAGACTCCAGCCTGCCTAGAGAACCCTGCAACTGACTGAAGGAAAAACAAAACACTTACCCCAAAGAGCAGCCCAGGCAGAAGGAGCTCTCTGACAGCATACTTGGGGCTCATATACCTTTTGGTCCCACCCAGCACCCAAACCCAATCACCTGGGAAAGGGGAGGGGCAAAGCACATGAAAGTAGAAAGAGGAGGAGCAGCAGCTGTGGTTTATTTACTTATTTATAAGGCTTAGCTCAACAGCATGCAGAGTGCAGACAAGAGAACTGGGGTGTTTCTAGAAGCAACAATCCCCATGCTTTCGCTGCAGCTTTGAATATTGAAAGGACAATACAAACAAGCAAGCAACTGAAGCTTTTTCAGCTCGAATTAGCTCAAACTTTTATTTACATAGAAAGAAAGATCTAGGAGCAGAACAGATTATACACCAACAAAATCAATTCCGTTCCACTCGCAGCAAAAATCACTTACTTCAGTAGGCTATCTGAGAACCAAAAGGCTATGCTCATGGGTCAAAACACACTACAGGACACTGGGGCCGGGCCCTCCGCTGCACCCACTTAAAATCCATCCTTACACTCACCAAGATGCAACCCCAAACCAAACACAGATGCAGCGTTTCAGCCTCAACACAGTTTTCAGAACTGCTGGAAAGCAGGCTTCATACTCAGCGAGGCGTGCCCAGGCTACACAGGACGGGGCTTCTGGCAACTCTTTGCCTACCAAAGAAGACAGCCATCAGCACCTGCTTTTTTCCGATTCTAAAGACTAACATCACAGCCCACATTGCCTGGGACACCTGATGAACAGAAGAGAAAGCAGCCATACCGTTTTCAAGCCATCCCTGCACGTGTCGCTCCTCGATGATCTGCAACCTCTTCTCAAATCCTCAACTGCTTCTGTGGAGAGCCTGCCATGGCACCTGCAAAGCAAGACCCTTCGCAGTCACCTCGTGCTACTTGACCATTCTGCTCCAATCCAGCTCACAAACAGCCCGCCCTTCTCGTGCTGCTCTTCAGAGTGCAGCTTGGCCCCTCTGAGCCTGTGCGACACACCTGTGAAACAAAAAGAAAAGCATAGGCTGAAGCAGCATCCAAAGACACAGCACAGCTAGGACAGTTACTCTCATCTGCTCCCTTACCTCGGGCCCCCTCACCTGCCCTCGAGGCAGCTGCTTCCATCTGCTCTCTTAGGCCAGCTACAACACCTCTGAAATATAAATAGGATTTTTACTGTACTTTGTGCAGTTAAGTAACTGCAGTGACAACTGCACCCCTAAAGTACCTGCCACATCTGTTCATCGCTCACCTTGCCAAAAGCAGCTCCGGTCAAGTCCCGTGTTGTACACTGTGTTTCAGCTTTAACAAATGAAAACGGTCACAAGATAATCATTCAGCTGCCAGCATTAGCACCTATCCCTCAACAACACAAAGGGACTCCATTTACAATATTATCATTTCAAAACAGCAGCCCCCATACCTCAGAAGTAGACCAAGCCAGTCACTGAGCTGCCTACCCAGTGCTGAACAGTTCCAGAAGGAGCTCTTTCCTGTGACAGGTTCCTCCAAAGGTTTACACTCTACTGGGGACAGGATAGAAAAAAAAAAATAAAAGTTTCAAAACCCCATATCTGTAAGCTTTCAAGATTCGACAGACCTCCTCAAGCACACTGTTCAAGCACTTATGCGAGCAGCTGCTCGCAAGCAGCTCAACTCTCCCCCCCCACACACATCTGACAAACACCACAGAGATGACTGTGCCTGCTGCCCTTCAGTACGTGCCCAGAGGCAGACCAGATGTCGTCGCCAACACAGTCCAGACAATGTATTAGTACACCCATGCACTGCCACGTTAGATGTCATCACTAACTGCCAGGCAGGACAGCTTCAGACCAAACACATACACACACAGGCACGCCACAAACACTACAAGCAAAACACACAACATGGCACAAGAAAAAGCGACCCCCAGAGGGAAGCCCTATGGCAACAGCAAGTCAGAACAGGTGCTCTGCAGCAGACCCAAGGAGAGACTCAAATGTCACGACATGTGACTGGAAGCAACTGCCAAAACTGGGATGATGGAGGCCTAAAAAGCCTGCCTTCAAGACAAGAGACCAGAAGGATGGGGAGAGAAAACCCCATAAGAAGATGCTTAGGTAATCGATTCCCAAGCAAGAGCTCCTGATGCAGCCCAGATGACTTCTGCAAGAATGAGGATGGAAACAGACACGATCTCAAACCGAATACGATGCAGAAGACCTGAAACAGATCTGCACTTCAAGCAGCGACTGCAAGACAAGAAGTGCTCGGATCAGAGTCATGATGACAAAACAAGCACTGAGGCCCTTCAGCACCGCTACCAAGTCGCCTGTCTAGTCAGTCCAGTCTAAAAAGCTAGAAGGATATCAAGACCTGAGAAGCACAGAACAGACATTGCAGAAGCAACACCACAAGACAGACAAACAGAAGGAAACTGTCCTGCCTGGTGCACCCACTCACGCTACAAAATAATCCCGCTGCTTCTATTAGCCTGGTGACCCAGCCACAAGCAGCCTGAACGTGACCCAGCCTGAGCCACCCTCACAGTGGCACCAAGTCTATTCAGCCAGCTGGCTCCATGCTGCTCTGGCTCCCAGCTCCCATTAGCCACCCCAGATACGCAAATACCAGGTGCCCCCCAACTTAGCTCTCAGGTTGCTGCATGGTAAATTCCCTCCGCCTCAAGAAATGCACGGGCACTGATTGTCATCTTAGTCAATTGCCAGGCTCATCATCAGCTGCAAAAACAGACTACCAGCATTCACTAGTATGCCAGCCATGATGCCCACCTTCTCCACAATGCTGACTACTGCTGATGCAACATACGATTCTGCTCACCTGTTCCTCTCCAAATCCAAGCTCCAACAGTGCAACCAGTATCATCCACACCACCTGGGAAAACAAAGGGACTAAATGATCGTTACGTTCGTAACACATCACCCAATGGTGTTTTTTTTGTTGTTGTTGTTTTTTGTGCATGTGTGTGTTTCCTGTATTTATTTTTTTAGTCTGCTTTAGCTGAACAGCATGCAGAGTGCAGACAAGAGAACTGGGGTGTTTCTAGAAGCAACAATCCCCATGCTTTTGCTGCAGCTTTGAATATTAAAAGGACAATACGACCCAGCAAGTAACTGGAACTTGCTTAACTGGAATTAGCTCAAACTTTTCTTCACATTGAAAGAAAAATCTAGGAGCAGAACACATTATACACCAACAAAATTGATTCCATTTCATCCCCAGAAAAAAAAAAATCACATACTCTCATCCCCTCCTGTACCTCAGCCGCTTGCCTGCCCCACGTGGCACATGCTTCCATCTGTTCCCTTTACCCACTTATAGCACCTCTAAAAGGCAAACTGGAATTTTACTCTATTGGATGTAGGAAAATAACTGCAGTGACAACCGCGCCCCAAAAACAACAGTTACCTCTGCTCATCACGCACCAGAGTCACCGCAGAGGCAGCTCGGGTCAAGACGTCCTGCACTGCGCACTGCATTTCACCCTGAACAAAAGGCAAAACACAGGCAGAAGATAAACATTCAGCTGACAGCTGTAGCACCCATCCCTCAACAACAAAAGGGACCCCATCTTTAGTTTTATCCTTTCAAAACAGCAGGCCACTTGCCTCTGTACCTGCAAATTAGGTCCAAGCTTGAAAGGAGCGGCCAGCATCACCCACGCCACCTGGGAACACAAAAGGACACAACGACCACTGTGCTTGCAAGCACACACCTGCCACACTGCTCCTCTATCCCAAACAGCCTCACCTCAGACCCTCACAGAAAAACACCTGAGCGTCTTCCCTTCGCTTCGGATAAGGGATGACCAGGCTGACAACACTCACCTTCCCTCAGAGCTTCGTGACACGAGGATTTCCCTTCCCTGTCCACAACTGCACAAAGCACCTGTAGAGACAAGAGAAAAGCACACTCTGAGGCACCTCACAGCCACAGCATACCTGTTGCAATAATACCTCTCTTCCCAGCTCCTGTACTTCAGCTGCTCACCAGCTCTAACTCAGATTCTTCGTTCACAGCACCACTGCAAACTCTGCCCGGGACACACAACATACGCTACACAAGCTACATTGCTTAAGACACACGAGCTGGAAAGTTCCAGCCCAACAATTAGTCACGTCGCACAGGAAGGATGCCGCATACTCCTAGAAACCAAACCTACCAGTCCTGAGCAGCTCCCCACCTCCTCATTCTAACCACACTCAGCACACACACTATTTGACCCTCAAAAAAAAAAAAAAAAAAAAAAAAAAAAAAAAAAAAGAACATGCATACACACAAAGAAAAACAAAAAAGAAAACTGAGCTCCACAAGATCCAAAAAGACATGCACACACACACACAAGCCTCGGCAGGGGTAATCACAGACTTACCCTTTGCAGAGGAAAGAGGTGACTCTGATACAACCCTACTCAGTCTCTTGGTAATGCTGCATCTACACTGCCAAGCCACACGTAGCATGCAGTCAAGCTGGTTTTAGTCCTCTGGTGAGTTACACCACTGATTTTATACATCTAGAGATTAAAATATAGCTTAAAAAACAGAAGAGTATCCCACCATCCCAAGAAAAAAAACAGTGAGCCAGCAGCTCCCACTAAACATCCCTCTACTAAGTGAATTCCAAGCACTTAAAACCCAGAAATCCATAGACTCCAGCCTGCCTAAACAACCCTGCAACGGACTGAAGGAAAAACAAAGCACTGACCCCAAAGAGCAGCCCAGGCAGAATGAGCTCCCTGATGGCATGCCTGGGGCTCATATAGCATTTAGCCCCGCCCAGCACCCAAACCCAATCACCTGGGAAAGGGGAGGGGCAAAGCACATGAAAGTAGGAAGAGAGCAAAAGAAGCAGCTGTGTTTTTTTTTTTCCTTTGTTTTTTAAAATCTGTTTTATCTCAAAAACATTCAGAGAGCAGACAAGAGACCTGTGGTGTTTCTAGAAGCAAAAATCCCCTTTTGCTTTTGCTGCAGCTTTTAATGTTGAACTGATAACGTCACCAAGCAAGTAACTGAAACTTCTTCAACTGGAATTAGTTTAAACACGCTCACTGTCATCTGTAAACACAGAGAACCAGCATTCACTAGCCCTAACCCCTAACCCCAACCCTCACCCTAAACTCTAACCCTATCCCCAGCCCTAGTCCCTAACCCCAACCCTAGTTCCCGAGAACTTCATTTCCTGGCACCCTCTGGGCGCTCAACATGGCCTCCCGGAGGTCCGGAGTCCCAGAACTTCATTTCCCGGTATGCTCTGGGCACTCAACATGGCCTCCCGGAAGTCCGGAGTCCCAGAACTTCATTTCCCGGTATGCTCTGGGCACTCAACATGGCCTCCCGGAAGTCCGGAGTCCCAGAACTTCATTTCCCGGTATGCTCTGGGCACTCAACATGGCATCCCGGAAGTCCGGAGTCCCAGAACTACATTTCCCGGCATGCTCTGGGCACCCAACATGGCCTCCCGGAAGTTCGGAGTCCCAGAACTACATTTTCCGGCATGCTCTGGGCACCCAACATGGCCTCCCGGAAGTTCGGAGTCCCAGAACTACATCTCCCGGCATGCTCTGGGCACCCAACATGGCCTCCCGGAAGTTCGGAGTCCCAGAACTACATCTCCCGGCATGCTCTGGGCACCCAACATGGCCTCCCGGAAGTTCGGAGTCCCAGAACTACATCTCCCGGCATGCTCTGGGCAGTCAACACGGCCTACCGGAAGCCTGGTGCCGGAAAACTACACCTACCAGAATTCCCTGGACAGCCAGCACGGCCAATCAGAGGCCGAGTTTTCGAGAACTACATTTAACAGCACTCACTGTAACCCTAGCCCTTCCCGCCCTTACACAAAAAAGTCTCAAGGCCTAACCCTACAAATCCTCGAAACCCCTACAGACCTAACCCAAACTATTTACCACACTAAACCCCTGAAGTCCTATGCCTAAAACCCCTAACCCAATAAATTAAGACGCTCAAATCCCAAACCCGCAACATTAAGATGCTCAAATCCCAAACCCAAAAAAACAGGACACTCAAATCCCAAACCCCCTTCCAAAAAAGAAAAAGAAAAATCAAGAAAAAAAAATCAAACAAAACAAAAACAACAAAAGGGGTAGATCTGGTGGCATCTGCCCCGTAACCCTGCAAAAATCACGAGGGACCTAGAACAACAAAGCAAACACATAAAGTAACATTGACATCCCATCCATAAATGTGCTATAACAATTAATCACCTCCAAAGAGCTTCAAGCAATACATGCACATACTACTAGATCGGTTTCCTCTAAAAGATCGTACCAGACCCTAACCCACCAAAAGAACTCTGCATGTAGCTAACAGAAGCATAAACAAAGCACTGACCCCAAAGAGCAGCCCAGGCAGAAGGAGCTCTCTGATGCCATGCCTGGGGCTCCTATACCATTTGGCCCAGCCCAGCACCCAAACCCAATCACCTGGGAAAGAGGAGGGGGCAAACCACAAGAAAGAGAGCAGGAGCAGCAGCAGCTGTGTTCTTTTATTTATTTATTTATTTGTTTTTTTGTGCCTTTCCCTAGTTTACAGCATGCAGAGTGCAGACAAAAGAACTGGGGTGTTTCTAGAAGCAAAATATACCGTATTTATGCCTCAGCTTTGAACATAGAAAGGACAATACAACCAAGAAAGTAAATGAAATATTTTCCACGGGAATTAGCTCAAACCTCTCATTTACATATGAAGAAAAATCTAGGAGTGTAGGAAATTACACATCAAAAAAAAAGACGTAATAAGCAACGTGCATGCGTGGCGCCCGGCTGCCTGCAGTACCCCAAAGTGGCCAGCAGGTGGCGGCAGAGGGCGCACGCGGAGGACACCGCGCATGCGCAGCCCCCGGCTGCCTACAGTACCGCTTTCCCACCAGCAGATGGCGGCAGATGGCGCCCGAGGGCGCCACCGCGCATGCGCGTAACCCGGCCGCCTGCAGTACCCGATTCCGACCAGCAGGTGGCGGCAGAGGGCGCCCGCGGGCGTCACCGCGCATGCGCGCCTAACGTCCGCCTTCAGCACTCGTTTTCCACCAGCAGGTGGCGGCAGAGGGCGCCCGCGCGCGCCACCGCGCATGCGCGCCCCCCGTCCGCCTGCAGTACTCGATTGCCACCGACAGGTGGCGGCAGAGGGCGCCCGCGGGTGTCACCGCGCATGCGCGGACCCCGGCCGCCTGCAGTACCCGATTCCGACCAGCAGGTGGCGGCAGAGGGCGCCCGCGGGTGTCACCGCGCATGCGCGGACCCCGGCCGCCTGCAGTACTCGATTCCGACCAGCAGGTGGCGGCAGAGGGCGCCCGCGGTCGTCACCGCGCATGCGCGCCTAACGTCCGCCTGCAGTACCCGATTCCCACCAACAGGTGGCGGCAGAGGGCGCCCGCGGGCGCCACCGCGCATGCGCGCCCCCCGTCCGCCTGCAGTACTCGATTGCCACCGACAGGTGGCGGCAGAGGGCGCCCGCTGGCTCTGCCGCGCATGCGCGGACCCCGGCCGCCTGCAGTACCCGATTCCGACCAGCAGGTGGCGGCAGAGGGCGCCCGCGGTCGTCACCGCGCATGCGCGCCTAACGTCCGCCTGCAGTACCCGATTCCCACCAACAGGTGGCGGCAGAGGGCGCCCGCGGGCGCCACCGCGCATGCGCGCCCCCCGTCCGCCTGCAGTACTCGATTGCCACCGATAGGTGGCGGCAGAGGGCGCCCGCTGGCTCTGCCGCGCATGCGCGGACCCCGGCCGCCTGCAGTACCCGATTCCGACCAGCAGGTGGCGGCAGAGGGCGCCCGCGGTCGTCACCGCGCATGCGCGCCTAACGTCCGCCTGCAGTACCCGATTCCCACCAACAGGTGGCGGCAGAGGGCGCCCGCGGGCGCCACTGCGCATGCGCACCCACCGTCTGCCTGCAGTACCTGTTTTCCAACAGCAGGTGGCGGCAGAGGGCGCCCGCGGTCGTCACCGCGCATGCGCGCCTAACGTCCGCCTGCAGTACCCGATTCCCACCAACAGGTGGCGGCAGAGGGCGCCCGCGGGCGCCACTGCGCATGCGCACCCACCGTCTGCCTGCAGTACCTGTTTTCCAACAGCAGGTGGCGGCAGAGGGCGCCCGCGGTCGTCACCGCGCATGCGCGGTCCCCGGCCGCCTGCAGTACCTGTTTTCCACCAGCAGGTGGCGGCAGAGGGCGCCCGTGGGAGCCACCGCGCATGCGCACCCCCCGCCCGCCTGCAGTACCCGATTCCCACCAACAGGTGGCGGCAGAGGGCGCCCGCGGGCGCCACCGCGCATGCGCGGACCCCGACCGCCTTCAGCACTCGTTTTCTACCAGCAGGTGGCGGCAGAGGGCGCCCGCGGGCGCCACCGCGCATGCGCGGACCCCGGCCGCCTGCAGTACTCGATTGCCACCGGAGGTGGCGGCAGAGAGCGCCCGCGTGCGCCACCGCGCATGCGCAGACCCCGGCCGCCTGCAGTATTCGTTTTCCACCAGCAGGTGGCGGCAGAGGGCGCCCGTGGGCTCCACCGCGCATGCGCGTCCTCCGGCCGCCTGTAGTACTCCTTTCCCACCAGCAGGTGGAGGCAGAGGGCGCCCGCGGGCGCTACCGCGCATGCGCGGACCCCGGCTGCCTGCAGTGCTCGTTTTCCACCAGCAGGAGGCGTCACAGGGCACCCGCGGGCGCCACCTCGCACGCGCGGCCGCCGGCCGCCTGTAGTACCCCTTTCCCACCACCAGATGGCGGCAGAGGGCGCCATCTGTTGCCATCGCGCATGCGTGGAGTTCGGCCGCCTGCAGTATTTACTTCCCACCAGCACGTGGCGTTCAACCCTGCTGTTAAATACCTGCAGTATGGGATGAGAACGCAAGAAACCCTTACTGTGGCTTAATTAATTGGTGCAGCATTCCAAGTTTATGTATGGTACCAAGAACTGGTCTTGAATCAGGTCCTCCGTAGACAGGAATCCTTGAGTTCTTTATTTGCCTGGATTTTCCAAATTGAGCATGGACCAAATTGAGTTCAGCCCCTCCTTGTGCCACAGAACTTGTAAAAATGTCCAAATTGTCTGTAACAGGTGTATTTTCTATGAAAGTATTAATACACTACCTCCCCTTGTCCCTCTTCCTGGGTATTGTACAATAATATTTTCACTGGTCATGATTAATGGCATTTTTAGGAGTTTTACTATTACTGGCCAATTATTTTTGATTTTAGAAAAATAAAAAACACACACCGTGCACCATGTCACCAGGTGATTCCGTTTAATAGTCTCTGCATTACCAATATTTGAAAAGAAAATTCACTAGGGGAAGTTCAAAAGTCTGCAGCTATTACCAATAAAGACGGTGTAAGTAAACTTCTCAATATTGCTTTTGGTGTTTCATGAGAAAAAAAACATTGCGGCTATGTTTTCTCATCTGTAAGGTTTTGGGGGGGTAGACAGAAAAGCAATCCAAAATTCTTAGCATGTTGCCTGAGAATCACGGTTTACAGTTACTCGATGTCTTCCGGTCTCACAGGATGAGGAAGAGGTATAATAGATTTCTTCTCCGTATCTCTGGAAAGTGCTTTTCTCATATCTGTAGCAAGAGGAACAAGATGTTGTTGTAACAAGAGTTGTTGCACAAAGCCATACTAAGCGAATTCCCTATTACAGTTAGATTGAAAGTTACCACTTTCAATCAAGCTAATTTTGGCAGCAATGTTAACAATTCAAATCATTAGTGCGGCACAAAATTCAGCTGAATGTCAAGAAAATGGCAGGCTAAAAGGGCAAACATGACTTAAGTCATCTGCAACAACTGTAGTTGTCTGTCCACAGCCTTTGTATTTCGTATGTTACTTTAATCTGAAACGATGAATGGATGAACAGAAAAGATACACAGCAAGCCCAAAGAAGCTTTCGTGGAGGACACTTACAGGAAAAAATACCTTGCAATAACAAGCACCTAGTACTCCTGTTTTTTTAACACAGTACTTGAAATTTCCATAACCTTTGTCCTTTAAATTGAAAAGGCCACCCAATTCTCTGTCACTGTGGACCATTAGCCTCTGTAAGATTTTAATTGGCTGAGAAAAACAATTCCTCAAGTCCATATAATCAAGGGACAACAAAACAAATGGGGGGGGGGGGGGGACCGTCACAGAAAAGGAGGGAAGAGAAAGGAAGAAGAAGTAAAGCACAGCCATTCCTCTTCCCAGTGGCATCAGGAAGAAGTCCAGGCACCTGCCAGGAGCATTCTTTCCATTAGATAAGTAACCGAACGTTATTTATCCTTACTCACAGAATAACATGTCTTTGTACTTGATAGCTTACTCATCTGGTATTTTATTTTACCATGGATACAATGCAACGTGCAAACCACAAGGTTGAGTTTTTTAACAGATATTAATCCTCAGCAGGAAAAGCTATCTAAAGGAAGAAGTAAAATCCCATTAAACAACCACCACCTTAACTTTTTCCCTATAAACAAAACACAGGGACAACCCTGGGACACACAAGAGGACCTTTCCATTCAACGTGGGGTAGAACAAGTACTTACCATAAGCATCCTCATCAGGCTCTCCATTGCTAGCAGAATAGTACTCTAACACTGTCCGGTACACACTGTAGCCCAGTTGCTTATACATGTTTACCGCAACCTGATTTGATACTCTCACAAAGAGATCAACGAAAAATCCGCCCTTTCTTTTAAAAAATAAACAAAACACAGTAAGAACGAGCAGGTGAATATATTTCCAATTAAAAACCCACAACATGTAACCAAGAACAGGTCTGATGAGGCAATACACTAATCAGGTATGTTTCACGCTGTAATAACAGATGCACTCCTTTTACCACGGGACAAGCCCAGTATTGGCATAAGTTATTTTTTTTGGTCACATGAACAATCTTCTACACCATCCAGTGCACTCAGAATTATTAACAAAAAGAACAGGGCCAGCCAAATACCCACAGAAGCCTCATTTTCACATATATATATATTCATATATATATATATATATATATGATTATTTTAATTATAATCCGTACTTTAGATGCATTTACATTGCACTAGCTTAGGGACTACCCCCTTCAAAATGAACAGGGGAAGAAAAATCAGTCTCACAATTCAGTTGCCTAACAGCAACTGAGGAGACAGCCCTCAGTATGCAAGTTCTTCAAAGAATAAAGCAATTTGGGGATTCAACCAACCACGATAGGGTTGCCCTACTGGCACGAGCTAGGGACATTTCCCTTATGTGTTCATTTTCTGCAGGTACGAGTAAGCCAGCATGAGATGGAAAATAAGCTAAGTTACTGTCTGCAGCACTACATTTGCGTAATATTGCATCCAAGGGAACCCGCACAAAGCCCACAGACGCTAAACAAGTATGTTGGGGGCACTGTGGAAAACACTGTTGGTAGGAAAAGAACTTCACAAAATATCAAGAAAAGGATAATTTATACTGTGTCTTTGCTGCAATTTAGACTACTTCCCATTCATCATGGCAAGTGAGCTTTCATAGAAATCAAGACATTTTAAAATGCCGAGCGAAGTTTTTAGCTCTTGTTCTCTAACTACAGGGAATTTCAGTCAGTTGGGGGCACTATTTAATAGAGAAGTCCGGGAGTCTGGGTACGTTTCATGTAAAACAAATACCTAAACCAGGGACAAAAGTCTACAGAAAGAATACTTTACAAGATCAGCTTAAAGAGAAGGGTAATACTCACTTTTCTGAGATTTCTTCCAATAGTTCCATCAACTTGGCAGCCAAACCCAGCCGTCGAAATTCTGGTGCAACAGAGAGAGCAGTAACATGTCCGTGCCATTCTTCCCTGGCCACAGAGCCTTCTGCTTTACCCATTACTGCGGACATACAGAGTATCAGCACAGCAGCACCTCTGGGACACCGCACCCCAGGTGTACATCGTTACAGAGGAGTATATGAACACATGCTGCAACAACTGTGGCAAAAAGCTGAACAAGGCATGTCTGTATTATCACTCTATGACTTAGCAACTCTGTACGGTTACGGGTCAAATATCAGAGCTTCAGAGAAAGGCAGACAAGGCCCCTGAAGGTCACATTTCCATCTGGATTCCAAGCTCTATTGGAAAGACCCCCAGATGCTAGTTCCTGATTTCACCAACTGCACGCTAACAGAACCTATTCTGACACCCAACTTCACCTACCGCAGACAATGCAGATGGTTCTCATACAGTTCTGCTTCATTGCATCAGACATCATTTTGCTCGTTTTACACTAGTCTCTTGACTAGCATTAAAAAAGTTAAATCATTTTTCAAAGTTTGTTTTTTGAGGAGTGCCTTCTAAATAAAAGCCTTAAGCAATTCTCACGAGTCTTTAAACGAGCAGAATTCGGGGTCTGACTGGAATAATGGAAGAACAGAGGGCTACAAGCCAAAAAACTAGTTCATCACCCTAGCAACTAAAGGAAATTTCTGGTTGCTTTGAGGGGGTAGAACTTGGGCAGCTTTGCTAATCTGGCAAAAGACAGCTTAGACCCTGCAAACACATTACATGTAGCCAAAAGAGGTGGGTTTTTCTGTTTGTTTGTTATTTTGGGGGGAGGGGGAAGAGTCGGGTGGGGAGCGGGGGTGTCTTTGGAGCTTGTTTCTACACAGCACCACACAAGCGTTAGATTGCGAACAACCCTTCAAACCTCCTGTCGCACGCAGTACTTCAGAAACACCCGTCACTCACAGCACCAATGCTTTAGGCTTCAACACATAGAACGGGCCATTTCCCCACTCTCTGCAAAGGCCTCCCGTCATGCCGGGGCAGCGATAACGAGGAGGGCGAACCGGCAGACAGCCCTAGTAGCGGGTACTGCTGGCGAACGCCACCGCGGCAAGGCAAGGCAAGGCAAGGCAAGGCTCGGCTCGGCTCCCCGGCCCAGGGCTGGCTCTCGGCGGGCGAAGGGAAGCCCGAGCCCGAGCCCGAGCCCGGAGCTCAGCGCCGCTCGCAGCGCGCCCGCCCCGCGGCCCGAGAGCAGCCGGAGCCCCCGCCGAGCGCTGCGGCCCCGGAGCGGCGGGGCCGGGGCCGGGGCCGGGACACTCACTGTAACCCATCAGCTCCCCGCCGGGCGCCTCCGCCACGATGAAGTACTCGGGCCAGTGCGCCAGGTACTGCAGGTAGAAGGGGATCCCGTACTGCGGTCGCCAGTTAAGGAGCACAGCCACACCGGCGCGGCGCCCCCCGAGGCCTCCCGCCAGGCGGCCGGCGGCAGCGGAAGGATACGGTCTCCGTCAGCGGGTCCAGGTTGCTGCGGGGAGAGCGAGGGAGGGAGGGAGAGAGAGAGAGAGACAGAGAGAGCGAGAGAGAGAGCGAGCAACGCTCAGCGCGGGCCCGGCCGGGCTGCGGGGCCGGGGCCGGCCCGGGGGGGTTGTGGGGTGTCACTCACATGTTGTTGAAGCGGAACAGGTCGTCGCAGGTGAAGGCGCGGAGCGACGTCATGGCGCTGCTGGGCCGCCGCCGCCGCCGGCGCTGCCCCGGAAATGCTCCCGCCGCCGCGGGGCCTCTTCCGGCGCGGAGGAGGGGCGGCTCCGCCGGCCCCGCCCCGCCCCACGGCCCGGCCCCGCCCCGCAGCCGCCCGCCCGGGCCGAGGCCGCGCCGCCAGGCGCCGTGCGCCAGGGCCAAGGCTCGCGGGGGACGCCGCGGCCGCCGCCTTGCCAAGCGACCCGTGCGGGCCCCCTTTGCTTTCCCCCGGCTCCCCCACGGCACCTCCGTGTCCTTCCTTCGGGCGCTTTGGGGCTCTGCGGGACATCGGACCCACACCCTGCCCTCTGAACCGCCCCGGTGCTTGGAGCTGCGGCTGCCTAAATTGCTCACCTGCCAGGAGTGCTGTTTGTTATACGGAAGGACGGAAGAAAAAAAAAATATATATATACCCTTCCAGTCACCCCGTTACTAGGCTACCGACACCCATGCTTGCGCCTCCGCGTGCACCGAGTGCACAGGCAGTACCGCTTACTTCCCTGTCTAATGCTTTTACAAAGCTACATCAACTCAGAAACGGTCGAATGTTTGTTTCCCTGTCACTATTTACCTGAATTCAATTTCTTCAGAAACGATTCAGAAAAAATTTCACCTATGCCTCGGCCTCCATCTTTCAAATGAATAGCTGAAGGAGAGCTGTGTTTCAACTGATTGTCAGAATTATATTTGCAGGCGTTGTCGCTGAATAACCAACGGCTTAAAGTTATCAGAATGAGCACAGAAACGTTCAGCTTCTTCAATACCCAGTTTCTTTCGAGACTTACAGGTGTCAGGCCACTTCATACAACACTAAGTTTTAGGATAATTCCTACGATCATGAGTTCATTTCTGCCGTGAAGGTATGTTCCTTCTTCCTCACAAGTTCATTTGTACATAAACTCAAGGTATTTCCACATACTGAACTCCCTGCAGATACATTCTTACTAGTCATTAAAGGGCCAAGAGAAATATTTATAGCAAATACGATTCTGATACATGTATGACAATTTATTGTACCACCATTCATATAAAGCATTTCAATTTAAAATGTTGAGAAACAATCTTAAATATTTGCGTAAGAATTTACAAACATTAGTAAAGATAAACCACAGACAACAGCTTTCCAAGTTTTCAAATATATGTTCTGGTAGATATCCATGTATAAACAAAATGGACAATACCAGTGAAGATGCATACCTCATTTTTACTTTATTTATAAAGAAGTGACAACACTAGAAAACACATCGATAACCAGTGCTTTGAACAGTGAAGGTGGGACATAAAAAAATCTGATTGAACTAACACAAGCTTAGGTCTTTATCGAGTTGCATATCTGCCAGGAATGCTGAAATGCAAGAATTTACACCTGCAATATTCCATAGTGGAATACCCACGTAATATCAAATATAATCTCCAACTTCCAAACCGGTAAATAAAAAAGCCATCATTAACACTATGTATTAGAAGACCACTGCAAGTTCTTATTGCTTTTTGAGTTAATACTCTTCAAATAAACTGAAAACCAAACAGTCTCTACTGTACCTTGCTCATCCTCCTGCTCATTCATTAACACTGGAAGCAATCAGTTACTATATGAGGCCACAAAAGAGGCATTAAAAAAAAAAAAAGAAAAAGAAAAAAGAAAAAAAAGCTATTTAGGTACATGGACATCCCCTCCCTCCCTGCCCGCCCTTACCCCAAAACCCACAATAACCACTTAGTGCCAGTAGAGAGCAAAACTGGATAGACAAAACCAGAAATGTGACTACAGTAAGAAGGAAATAAAGACAGATATAGCTTTCTTAAATATTCAAAATCTGATGTCTCCCAAAACGAAGCACATCCCCATCATTTAAAAAGGGAAGTTGCCTTATATATACATATACACACATATATCTAATCTTTGCACATGCTGAGTAGTTCTCAAATCCACTGAGTTCCACAGTGCAGCAGTTGATTTTGAATTTAACAGTGCTTCAAAAACTACAGTAATATTCAATGCACTTTTTACTAAGGAGAGCAAAAAACAAATGCATGTTGATGTTGTTCTTGCCAGTTCAGCATTTCTGCAGCACATCTCTTTGTCTCTTGCAACACAGTTCCACCAGCATCAGTCTTCAGAATCATCCTCAGAAGCTGTTGGAACAACACAGTATAATCAGAAGCCTTCGTAAAGGTCTGTTAAATTTACAACTAGAGCACTTTTAGTTTAAAATGAGTAGTGGAAATAAAGGTGATTTCATAATATAAATAGCTGACTGTAATACCGGCCCAAACCTTGTGTAATTTCCATAGCTTAATTTTTAAATGCATCTCACATCTGAAAAACGTAGCATTTTTAAATCTGAATTCCACATTACAAACTGCAGTGTCCTCCTGCTGTTCCTCCTCAAAATAAAAGGAAGAAAAAATGATTATGCCAGAGATTCAGCTTTATATAGAAGTTCACAGTGGCTAATTCCAACTGTAGTAAGAGCAGAGAGAGAGTATGTTCAAGCTATGACAGCTGCACCCAACAAGGGGGAAGAAATTACTCCCACAGGTAAACTATCTTTATACTAAAATACCAAGAAAAGTTCATTAATCTAAGCAAACAGAAATTTCTGACATTTACATTCATATATATATATAGATATATATATACACACACACGTTTTGTGTGTGTGCATGTGTGTATATATATATATATCTGTTGCTTAATACAATTAAGTGAGTCCTACTTGGAAGCAGCTACTGTCTCCACCCCCACTCTTTCAGTCTATGTAAGGTAAAGTCCCCATATGCATAGGATTCTGCTATTGAAAGGTGAATTAAAGGACAAACACATGCTTGTCAACTGTGATAAAAACTGAGTACAAACATCTACAACAGGTTTGTAAAGTTAGCTTGTGCCTAACAGGAATTAATCTGTCCTCCTAAGCAAACTCTGCAGTCTTGAAATTATTTGAATCACGTAATTTGTTCCATCTCTGAACGTAAAGAGGGAAGCAACGTCTTTCTCATCACTTCTCCAGCCTCCCAAAAACATTCCTCAGAAGAGGAACATAACTCAAATGGTGTCAATAACAAATTTCAAGTCAGTATTCCTAACCTAAAAGTTAAAGTCTAGCTCAAATATAGATTAAATTGCTGTGTGGAATGCCACTTACTAAGATTAATTTCTACTATAATAAGAATACACATAACTTCAGAATAAATCCTGAATTCCAATCCATCTCTGTTACAGAAAACATTACCTACATAGTGCTCTGAACGCAGAAATAATCCTCTGCTTCTTGAACTAAACAATTCCCCCCCAGCATTCCTTATATCATACACCAAACATGTCCTGTTCACTGAAAGCTCAATACATATACAAAATTTGCATGCTGAGAGACAAACACACACTAGAAAGAAGATAAACCAATTACCTTTCCACTGCCTATTCACAATGCCCAGAAATAAGACTCAGATTCAGGCTACATTTACCACAGGTCAGCACACATTTTTCTCACTTCATCGCACTGAAGAACAACTAGGTGAAAAGTAAGCTAGTCCTCTACCTTAGCTGAGAATTGTTAAATTCATTCCAGAAGTGGATAGTGCTGATCAAAGAATACGTACATCCAAAAAGTGGGGAAAACAAGGTAAACAAAAAGGGCAATAAAAGTATGGTAATTTAAGCACAGTCAAATTTAGCCTGAAATGCTTCTTTTCCACAAGAACTCATGAAAAGGCTACAGCCTAAAGGTCACCACCATTTCCATAATTAGGTACTACTAGAATAAACTCGCAAAGAATCTTGGTAAACTCGTGAAGAATCTTGGTATCACTGGCAGGAAACACTTGCATAGTCTTGCATAGTCATGATGCTATTGGGAAATCCATCATGGAGAATTAAAATCAGCTCCCACCCAGAATATTTCTACTGACACTGGAAAAAAGCACTGGGTAAAGTCAAGTTTTCAGTAATTTAGTCTGGTATTATGAATCATCTTGGCAAAGGAGGATTGTACTCATGTACTCATTGAACTTTGATCTAATGGGGGGGGAAATAAGGAGGAGAGGGGAAGCACCTACTTTCAATATCTTCCATATGTGCCTGAAGAGTTCTTGCAAGGTTAATAAACTAGAAACAAGGCAGAGAGAAAGTAGTTTAAAAGTTGCAAAGTTTATGTGCAGTAATTTGCAACACGTTAGCAAAGAAGTTTTCTTCACCTTTTCTTCACTTTTTATATCCCAAAGCTTCAATCCAGGTGTTGGTTATCCTAACCCACTTGCTCAACTTACAAAATCAATACAAAATTTAATATCAAGTCCCACATATTAGACTTCAAATTGCTACTGCACAGTTATTTTGGCTTCCATACTACGTCAAATGCTTCTGTTAGCATTTAGTGCCTCCCCATCTTCATGTCCTACAGTCTGTAAAACACATCTATTTTGAGAGTTGCACATATATAAGAAATTGGCAGTTTTATGAAAACCGTTCCTACAAATTCCAATGCACAAAAACGTAACCCACATGGACTTCATTAGTTGAATCCATTTCATTTATTTCACTATTTATATGGCAAAAACAGAGCCCTCTGGCTGAACAAGGCTATTAAAAAAAAACATAAATCCACTGAAGATTATATCCGTAAATATAGTTTAAAATCAGGGTAACTACTAGACAATAATGGCAGTTAAATGTTAGAAGAACAGTGACAATCTACATCACTGTTTAAATGATACGACAGATGCTGACACACAGCAAATAAAACGAAACAAGAATAACTTAAGAGGTTTCATAGCCCAGTTGTGGTTTCAGTATCAAACGCACATGGGTGATCTTCACTGCTTTAAAATGTAGCATCACACGCCTATGTAATGCTGCGCCTGATCAGAACCATTAAGAACATCTTATTTCTGCAATACACTCAAGGTAATAAACTGTACTGGATGCTGGCTACAGTTAGATTGTGTCTTTTGTCTCTACACTTGTAGCGGAGGAAAATGGGAGTCACAGAATGGTTTGGGTTGGAAGGGACCTTAAAACCATCTAATTCCAACCCCCCTGCCGTGGGCAGGGACACCTTCCACCAGCCCAGGCTGCCCAAAGCCCCATTAAACAGCTCCAGGGATGGGACATCCATAGCTTTTCCGGGCAACCTGTTCCAGTGCCTCACCACCCTCAGAGTAAAGAATTTCTTTCTAATGTACATTTCATGTGAACCACAGAAAATAAGCTATATAACTGGGCATGTACAGAAAGGGGACCACTGTTCTAATACAGTAGAAGATTTGAGCACAGTCCTGCTTCTACTCCAAAGGCCTACTACTTGCTATGCAATCATTCAAACAAGCTTCAGACAAGCTTTATATTGCCATTTATTTTTAAGCAATTTAAAAAATATATATACCTTTCAGGGGATCAGTTGTCAAAGAACACTGAAGTTCACTATCCAGTATCAAATTAACATGCAGATTACAGATTTTTGAAAGAGTCTCTATGCAAAAATGATTTTGTATGATGATCTCTTAATGGTCCAAGGTGCACTTACTGCACTTCTAAGTCAAGGCGTTCAAGTGACAAGAATCCAGTCAAACCCAATTGTTAAGAGTTTTGACTAGTGCCAGAAAATCATACTATAGCTCGGCAGTTTCAAGTACTTATTTAAGGCTCAATCCAGCAGACGGAGAATGCAAGGTCCAGACCTCTGTAATGCAGACTGGCATAATGAGAAAGGTTTGTCATGTCAGATAGTCCAATGTTCTAAACTGAATGTTGAATACAGAGGAAGATAAACCCTCCAGCTTTGGATAAATACCCAGAAATTATGAAAACTGATATATGCAAAAGATACATGCAAAGCAATCAGTTACTGATAACCTTGACAAAATTAATTTTGCAACACAGTAACTGAAATAACATAGTATCCTTCAGTTTTAAATCAAACATAGTCTTACTACTTTAGACGAATCTAGACCATTTTACATCAAAATCTCTTAATTAACAGTAGTACTTCTTGGGATATCTATCTAGCTCCTGAGTCATTCAAGACAACAATATAGTTCTAAGTTCACTGTATGAGCAATTCCTGCCATAAAAGTAATGCATACTTACTCTGACACGTGTGCTGGCCTCACTTGCAGTTCCTAGCATATCAGAAAAGCGCTGTTCACATAAGTGTAACAACACTACAAGGTAGAGACCAGAGCTGATAAATTCATAGTCTGCCTTAAAGGAGATCAAAAGAAACATTCAGAATGTTAGCAGTACATTTACATATGTGATTCAAGAGGCAGAACAAGAATTAAATTTTACTCGAAGCACTACATATTTCATCTCTAGTTGTTCCAAGGAAGTTACGGAAATGTAATAGGAAAAAACAAATTACTTACTAAAATGCTATTATACTTGTAGTTCCTCCCACTAACCACAGATCTAACTTGTTATCCTTAAAGATAGATTTTATTTGTGGAACTTTTTCTATTTAAGTCAGTATGACTAGTTCACAGGTAAGAATCTAAGGAGCAGAGAATTGTACCATTTGGAGAAAAAAAAAAAAAAAAAAACTTTGCCAGTTTCTTTTCAGTGTTCCCAATACTTTACAGAAAGAAAAAGTGTTGTTCATAGGTGTTAATAAAAATTTCAAGAAATTATTTTCACTGCAATAAAGGAAAATCTTCAAAATGTTACTACTGCTGAATTGATCATTTAGAGTCGACTCTTTAGGAAAAAGCTTGAAAGGCCTTACTTCTACTGAAGTACAGTGACAGTAACCAACGCTCAGTCATGCTAAAATGTAAGATGACAGCACTCTTAAGGACTGTTCATGATGTAGCCCAGGTGAAAGGAGCTAGAGTACCAGAGTAAGTTATCTTACTCTAAACAGTAAGAAAATCAGAGGCTGATGTTTCACCAAGTTCACACATTTCAAAGTTGGAGTTACTCTTCTGTATTTTCTTTTAACTTCTCAGGTAGGCAAATTTCATTAGTCTTCCTGTGTTCACAGAATTCAACCCAGAGAACAAGGAAAACCCCCTGAATAGTTCAATATATCAATGTCAGCTTTCTAATATGTATTCATTGTAAAACAGTACACAATCCAGTGGTTATACAATGATGCATTTTATATAAAGACAGTAATACCAACGGACCTTTACTTATTATTATTATTTTTTTTTAATTTAGAAAAGCACTTGAAGGAGCAGCAAGAAGTTCTGTTATAAAAGAAGTTGTTTTTTACGCTTTAATTAGAGGAATAAAGTAATAAATCTAATGGTATGTTTAAAACAATTGTTTAAAATGTTCTCAAACAAACAAAAACACTAAAAAGAAAGACACATCATGATTTAATAAATGTGAATGCAGGATTTCTACTGCACCTATGTGTCAAAGACACTAGATTGCAAAGACAGATGAAAGACCTGCAGATCTGCACTTAAGGATAAGAGATATAGTACCTTTAATGGAGGCTTAGCAATAGGAAAAAGCAGGAGGATAGAATTTGAATATTGAGGAGATACATCTGTTCCATGGTTTTGTTACTTTACATGCACATCAGTCCTCCTGAAAAGGGGAAACATTTTCTTTCTCTAAAGAGGAGTGCCCTCCCAGCACAAAATCAACACTTACCAAACAAAGCAAAATATACTAACTTGTTCATTTGCATGTGCCCTATAGAGTTCATGAACATCAAAGTCTTCCAGATTCAGATGTAACTTCTCCTTACACAGTTCACAAGTAGTTACTGCTTCCAAAGAAGAACCTGGTTGGGAAGCGCAGGGGGAAGGTAAGAAATCAGTGTCAAGTTGCAACAGTCTAAAGTACAGGACGCAATTATAGAAGCATTAGACTGTAACTATTTCTTGGCTTTACTTCCCAAAGCAAGGTTAGATGAAAAGATGGTCTCTGGTATAAATGTAGTGAACATTTACAACCATCAGAATTTAAATGCTACAGAATGTTTATTCCCTATCAGGCTATATGCATTTTGCTTCATGTTCAATCTGGACACCGTACTTCTTGAAAGCCTGGCATAAAATCGCTGCTGTTTGGGCTGTTTGAATTCTATACTGTAATCCGGTTATACACAAAAGTAATAATAAATACACTAGAATAGTTTAAAGATACTATTGGAGTAAGACTTGGTCTTGAAGTTCCAGGTCTGAAACTAGTTGTTTCATACGAAACAAAACAAACCAAGATTATGACGGACTTGTGTCTTAAATTTGTTGATTTCTATCTACAAAGTTGCACACTTCAAATGAAGTTCCCCTACATGCTGAGGCTTTTAACACGTCCTTTCTCTGATGCAGGTCATCTTATGCCAAGTAAACAAACAAGCAAATGTACCTTTTGTAAAAAGTATTTCATGATCTTCATGTCTCTACCAGGCCATGTATTTTAAGTCTTAGGAATCCTACATATAAGTTCATCAAACAATTTATAAGAAATACAAAAACATCTGTATGGTGTGCACTTTCTGAAGTGTATCTTAAAAAAAAAAAAAAATCTTTATTCCTGTTCAACTGCCTTGAACAGCAGTTAAGATATGTTAAAAAATAAAAAAAGACAATGTATTCAAGAACTGTTGCAATAGAAAAATATTTTTTGATTTTAAAATTCCTGTCGCTCTGCTACAGTCAGACTGGCTATCAGAGACTTAATAATTAGAACTGCATGCGCAAGGAGTTGCTGGGAACACACTTGCCCAAACTGGTAGAGTAACTCTTAAAAGTATCTTCTCATGCCCCAGACCTCTGCAATGTTACATGTTCTGTTTAACACCTAAGTAGGCATTACAAAAAATGTAGTTCTATAAATGACTGATACTGCTCTTGGAAATAACTCACAGGAGAAAATGTGCACACATCTGTGCGCGTGCACACATACCAAAAAAAGCCTTGAAGTGTCAATGTTTTTTGTTTGTTTTTTTCTTATATTATATATATATACATATATATATATATAAATAAAAGAAATATATATACACACACACACACTTTTCTCTCCCCAATCATTGCTTTTTCAAAAATATGTCAATATTAGTAAGAGCAATCGTACTAGTAAGTTTCCCACCATACCCAGACATTTACCATAGTCTGTTGTCTCCTTTACCTGAATTAATCTTGGACTGCAGCCATTTTTTCATGCACTCCTGGTGAACATACTGCAGACTTCCAGTGCATTTGCATGGCTCTATTAAAAGGTTGTCAGAACTTGCAGACGACATCTGACAGATTCTACATAAGTCACCCTCTTCATCTTCAGAATCTTCTAAAAGCAGACTGAATAGGAAGGAATATCAACAAAACACTGTGACATGTTTCATGTACGATTTTTTCTGTCCTCCAACTGTTCTCAAACCTGTGAGGATTAATACAAGTTTCTATAAAGGCAAAAGTGAGCCTGTACGTGACAGCTGTGAGTTGCAACCTTCTCTGAAGGAAAGTACCTTTTAACATCAAGGTTACATAAAACCCTCTCATGCTAAGTCAAGTACATTTAATTATCTCAAAAGAACATACTAATTTACCTTTCTTTAATTTTCTGGAGTCTTTCTGGATCTCTTGAAGGTGGTATTTTAGACTTATCACTTTCTTGTCCTTCAGACTGATTCCAGCCAGAGGGAATAATATCTACAGTTATCATAAGATTGTCAGACAGACTGCTTCCTAATGTTGGAGGCACTGCAAAGCGAAAGAGAGAACCAGGCAGAATTCCAGAACTTCTCCTGCTGTGGGTTGAATCTGGTGGGGAGGCAGTAGCTGTAGAAATGCCAGATACTGCAGGTGTTGATGGTCTGCTAACAGAAGCCCGAGGCAGGCTATCTGATGCTTCAAGAGAGGTCTCCTCACCTGATGCTCTTCTTCTGAAGACATGTTGCGATCTAGCAGTTGTATCAGAGGTGGAGATCCTTGCAGACTCGTCTCTTCCTTCTCTCCTTCTTCTGGAGAAGAGAGGTGTACATCTGTTCCTCAAAGATGATGATAACCAGGATCCCGTGCTCCTGCTTTCAGAGTCTGGTCTGTAGCTTTCCCCATCCGAATCAGAGTTAAGATTCTGTGAAACTCCTGATAAACCCCATCTTCGTCTAAGAAAACTAAATCCCTGAGAAGCTTCAGATGTCTGAAGTCCTGGAGTTTCTGGAGTTGTAGCTCCATTAGCACTAGACAGAGTAGAAGCTTGAACTCTTGGGACAACAGATGACTCTTCAGAGCCTAATGACCTTGTATGCAATGAATCCTGGCTAGATCTTCGAGAGAAAAATGTAGATGACATACTAGATGCTAAACGAGACAGCAGCTGTCTGGTTGTGCGCCTCCCTTCACTGTCAGCTGCAGCCTCATTTAACGACCTCTGAGAAGATAAAACCCTTTCAGAACCACTTGAGGAAGGAATTTCTTCTCTAATGGCAGTATGAGAAAATGTTGGCTGCATGCTCCTCTGGGGTGATTCCATTTCATTTCTCCTTTGCCTTGAAGAATAGCTTGATCTTGAAGAGCTTATGTTAGAGTCTCTGTTGAAAAACGATGGCTGACGATCAGAAGGCAACTGTTGGTTCATGGATGCATTCAGCCTCAAAGCGCTTAATGAATTCTCTTTTGGTCTTGCTCCCTCTGCATATGAAGAGGCAGGCCTATCCTGAAGATCTGTTGCAGGAAAGCAGAGGAAAACAATAACAAGATGTGCTCCAATTCTTACATACCAGATGGATAACTCTTAAATGTCAATGCAAAAGTTCAGGATTTTGTGATCCTTTCACAAAATTGTTTCAAATTTGGCTGGTAAACTCCGGAGCAATATTAAGTTTAAACTTACTTCTTATAATTCTAATGCTAAACTGAAACCAAGCCCATTTTCAGTCTGATAACTCTATATGAAATCTAACCCCCCTAAAATCTTCAGTCTATCAAGGTATGACTTGCTGTCTTATGCCAATACAAAAATAGTGAACACTAACCATCTGTTAGAAGTTATATAAGAACACTTACACTGAAAAAAAAAAGTACATGTACAGTACTATTTAATAACTTAACAGTCCATTCTGCCTGTATACTAAGACAGGTTAATTAACATTAATAAACATCAGCAATGTAGCAGACACCAAATTATCTAAAAAAAAATGCACAGGAAACATCAAGTATATTCTCCATCTATTACAAGCTACTTTCTGCACAAGAACATCAAGAACTGCAGTTAAAAACACTGCTTAAAGGTAGCATAAAATTAACTACTTTGGATAACAGAAATTGAACAGTATCTAAATTAAACGTACGTCTTCGAATCACAGTATTCTACCTCTAGCAAGACAAACCTTGCTAGTCCGAAGATTTTTAGGGAGGGTTATTATATTTCTTTTTAAAAAGAACTAAAACATAAAAACAGTAGCCTAAAAATACTGCAACTGCACTAGTTTGGCTAAAATGAGTTAATTAAAAATGTTTTTAAAAATATATGAGCAACAAAACTTCAGAGGACTAAGGAGAATCTCATTCCCTTACTGGATGCAAGGGAAAACATAGTGGTGAGAGATGAGGCTGAGCTGAAGTACTTGAAAGTTTCTTTGCCTCAGACTTTTGTAAGACTAATTTTTCTCAGGGTACCCAGCCTGCTCAGCTGGAAGACACACAGAACAGAATGAAGCCATTATAAACCAACAGGAAATGGTTAGCTATCTACTACACCTCTTGAACTCATACAGATTTATTGGGCCACAAAAGATTCACTCAAGGGTATTGAAAAAGCTGGCAGAAGTGCTCACTAAGCCACTTTGAACAACCTATCAGCAGTCCTGGCTAACCAGTGAAGTCCCATCTGACTGGAGGTTAGCAAATGCAACACCTTTCTACAAGAAGGGCAGGAAGGAGGACTTGGGGAATTATAGGCCTGTCAGTCTAATCTCAGTGCCAGGCAAGGTCATGGAGCAGATCATCCCAAGTGCTATCGCGTGGCATGTGCAGGACACCCAGGTGATCAGACCCAGCCAGTGTGCCATTATGAAAGACAGGTCTTAATTGACTGATACAATCTCCTTCTATGGTAAGATGACACACTTGGCAGACAAAGGAAAGGCTGTGATACTGTTAATTGGACTGTTACCAACGCACTTGATACTGTTTCCCAATAACCCTCAAGGCTTGGATGGATGTCGTTTTCACTGGGCAAAAATCTGGAAGGATGTCCAGCCACAAAGGGCCACTGTGAATGAAATTAAATCTGGTTGGATGTCAGTCATAAGCTGCTCAGTATTAGGGCCAGTTTTGCTTAATAATGTCATCAACAATCTGGATGAGGGGGTCAAGTGCACCCTCAGTTAAGTTTGCAGATGACACCAAGCTGGGCAGGAACATTCATCTGTTTGAGGGCAGGAAGACTCCGTAGATGGATCTGGATAGGCTGGATCAATAGGCTGCATCCCATTGTATTGCACTCAACAAGAGTAAATGCCCATTGCCGCGCTTAGGTCACAACAACCCCATGCAGCCATTTATATATAGGCTTGATAAACAGTGACTAGACAGCTGCCCTTCAGAAAAGGGCCTGGGGATGCTGGTTGACAGCTGGCTGCAAATGAGCCAGTATCGTGCCCATCCTGGCCTGCATCAGAAGTAGTGTGGCCAGCAGGACTAGGGAAGTGACTGCCTCTCTGTACTCAGCAGTGGTGAGCCTACACATTGAGTACCATGTTCAGTTTTGAGCTCCTCACTGCAAGAACGATGTTGTGTTGCTGCAACATGTTTAGAGAATAACAACAAAGCTAGTGAAGGGACTAGAAAACAAGACCTAAGAGGAGTGGCCGAGGGAACTGCGTCTGTTTAGTCTGTAGAAAAGGAGATTGAGGGAAGACCTCATTGTTCTCTCCAACTACATGAAAGGAGGTTGTAAGCAAAGTGGGTGTCAGTCTCTCTTCTCAGACAAGAAGTGATAAGACAGTTAGGAAGCAGCCTTATCTTATTTAAACCTCCTGTGGTAAGTTATCAGGAAGAATCTCTTCATGGAAAGGGTGCGATGGAACAAGCTGCCCAGTGATGTGGTGGAATCATCCTCCCTGGAGATATTTAAGACAGGTGGATGTAGCATTTAGGGACATGGTTTAGCGTTGGATAGGGTAGCATGAGGTGATGGTTAGACTTCATGATCTTACAGGTCTTTTCCAACTTAAATGATTCTACAATTCTATCAACTAACTACTGCTTCTCTCAAAGAAATACAACAACTTCAGTTGCAGATTCAGCTATGCAAGCAGCTTAAGCAGGATCAAATTACTAATAATCATCCTGTATTACTAATCATAGCTACTCTCTCAATTACCTTAATCACATATAGCCAGTTCAATAACTATTACCACACTAATGTCCCCTCCACTGCTTTTTGAAGTATATTTATTTACATAATGCTTTCTTATAACCACAGTTTTTGTCATTACTACATATATACCTCAACATGGAATTCTACTGTAGCTCAAGTCTAGGTGACATTAAGTGAAGCAGCTGAGAAGGATAGTCTTCTTTCTCGCAGAATAGCTAGAATTGGGTTGAAAGTGGACAGCAGATGCACGCTGACCTCATAGGAAGGGAAATTACTTTTCATTTCGTTTAACATTCTAAATACTTAACAGGCATTGGTAGATTAAGGTAGGAGGTAGAAGTCCTTCTTCAGTAATTCTGAGATTGAAACAGGATCACATAATCATCTAGGTTGGAAGAGACCTCCAGGATCACCTAGTCCAACCTCCGACCTAACACTAACAAGTCCTCCACTAAACCGTATCACTAAGCTCTACATCTAAACATCTTTAAGCGCCTCCAGGGATCGTGACTCAACCGCTTCCCTGGGCAGCCCACTCCAATGCCCTTTTGGTAAAGAAGTTCTTCGTAACCTTTCATGCGATTTTTTTTTTTTTTTACAGGTTCTGCACTGCAATCATACTATTTTATTCTTGACGGTGAGGTTTATGCACCTGGCATATCCTAAGGAAGGAAACATCCACATAGATGCTACGCATTTCCTACATGGTTTTGACGACAAAGCAGAGAACAGTCAGGAATTACTTTTATAGCTCTTGACGGGGGCACTACAGCTAGAAAGGCAGCACAGACAATACAAAGCAAGCTTACCCACCCCTGCTTTTCTCCCATTAGGCTCTACCAGGTACACTCCCCATTTTTCACACATTTGAAGTCATGTAGAGTATGACAACATTAAAACATACTCTTCTGGCAAGGCAAAACTGCTGAATGAGAATTGGAACTGTTTTTTAATTTTTTCTGCTCATCTTCTGTATAGCTGTAAAGGATTGTTGTAGTTTTAACTTCTGTATATAAAATACCACTACTGCATCTGCAAAAAGGGTGTCAATGAAGACTGATGACTAGCTACCTCCTCAGACCACAACAATCCAAAGAGGGAGAAAGTGAAAGTGACAATGCAGAAAGTCATACTAGTCCTAGCAGATACCATTGAACAGATCTCTCACTTCCTATAGTATATGTATTTATTCAGTTGTACTGTCAATGATCTAGCAGTTCTCCCTAATAAACACTCAAAAAACACAATGGAAAGAGATATGGGTGAGTGCCTTGGTGGAAATTCTTTGAGTCCATTAAATTTTTTAATTTATTTCTGTATGGCAAAATAAAAAGAAATCTTAAAATACACAAGGAGAAAGGAGGCTTAATGAATATTTGCACTGTTACTGTGGCAAACACTGATACCATTTTCTTATGACTGAATGCATCTATGTAAGCTAGATCATTCATATATCTTTTGATGATTTTAGTGAACACCTAGAGAGCGGCTAAACAGCTTTATTTAAAAGAATACCTTTAAATTAAATAGATCTTTTGACTTTGTTTTTTTTGAAGAACGCATGAAAAGCACATGGGAAGAAACTAACAGGCATGCAGCCTATGTGTTTACAAGCTTTGTTTTTACAATACATACATGTTGAAGATGACAAGTCATTGCTTCTGTAACTGTGATCCACCAGATCATTAATGGACATATCTGTTCTTCTTTCTAACTCTCTTCGCTCTCTCACCAGCTCAGTTCCCAGAGAACCGAGCATCACAGATGAAGATCTAGGAATCCTACTATACCTCCAAGAGGCATCTAGGAAAAGAAAATATGCCACATTTTTATAATAATTTTAAAATCCATTAAAGCTGGTACTTCAGCATGCATTCTGGTTATATTGTATTAAGGGGGAGTTTAGCAATACCACTAAGCTGATCAAGTGGCCAGTTACCAACAAAAAGCTAAGAATACAGCATCACTCTGCTGCTGATGGCAACTCACTTAACCATGCAGTTGGTTCTGTAAGCTAACCCGGGAAAAAAAGCAGTAATACTTTTGTGAAGAGTCAGACCCTGTAACAGTCAAACAGGACAGGAGAAGGGAAGTAGGATCTTGTCTTCCAGTGACAGCTAATTACTAGGTAGCTTCACATTAGGCAAAACAGCAACTCGAGGTTTAATAAATGCTGCCATTCCAATGAAACTCATTAAGCGTTCCTAAGATTGACTTTCCAAAAAGACATCTGAATATCTTAAGAGCATTTTAAAAACTACTTTTAAGAACAGTGACAAACACTGTTCTTGCTCATATTACAGAAACAGAAGGGAAAAGCTCAATTTGAAGAGATCTTGTTTTTCAATAATAGCTCCAACAACTAAATCAGGAACTATACATACTTAAGCTGTGAACAGAACTCATTAAAAAAAAAAAAAAAAATTCTTCAATGGCTCTGAAAAACCCACCATGAATTTATTGTACTTTTAACTTCTAAATCTATATTTGGGCATTCATTGGTCAACAGGGTGATGACCAATCCAGAAGCGGACAGACGTGTCCCAGATCATAACAGTCATGTTAATAATATGACTGCCATTAACACAAGAGTAAGAAAGTATCTACAGTACAGGGTTTTTAGTAAGAACATATTAAGTTTTATTTGGATGGCCACGTAATTCTATAAAACCAAAATTGGTCTATACACATAAAGGTAATCTGAATGTCTCTAAGGGTCTGTTTCAAAACATTCTAGAAATGCTTTCAGTAGTAGCTTGTTGTTATTTCCTGGCCTTTAGACCACTGTTAGCATATTGCTTAAATTACAGTTATCCAAGTATTTGCTTAAATTACATCTAAGCAAGTATCACAGTTATTTAGAGCTTTAATGAGAATCTCAGTTTTTCCTGGAAGAGTTCCTCATGTAGAATGTTAATTTTTGCCTGGCCTGTAGAAATAGTTTAGGGAATGAAGTTATTTATCAGTAGGGCCTGACCCCCTACCAACAACATTGTAACCAGCTATGGCACTATGCTTCTTGAAACACAGAGCTAAGTACATAAAGATTTTCTTTCTGCTGTCTGACACATGCAGGTTTACTAACACAATTAGTCCCCTGAAATCATATGTAACAAGTGCACTCATTCTTTCCTTGAGATCTTAACCACTTCAGATCTATTTGAAACATTAAGTCCAACTTCACTGCAAATGGAATAGGTACAGCTAATGTTGAAGTTCCATGAGTACTAATGAGTTTTCAAACACATCAACAGCATTCTCACTATTTCATATACTACCGTCAAAGTTTTTCATATTGAAGAATAACAGAAACATAGTATTTCAAAGCAAGTTATTTCCAACTCAGTAAGACCTGATTGATCTTACTCAGAAAACTCTCACGTAGCTCAGCTCTAGTTGTCAGCCTCTCACCTGAAAAGGCAGTCAAGCCATTATTTCTCACAGAAGAGGTAGGCGTACAGGACAGCTTAGGTCTCTTTGAATCACTATCTCGCTGCTGGTTATGCAGTCTTGAATATGCTCCCTGAGTTCTCTCAGACTCGCCATAACACCCAGATGTAAAATGAGAGGAGGAAGATGTAGACTGAAATAACATAAAAAAAAGAAAAGATAATTATGGATACAGTATTTCAGGGGTACCTTCCACAGCCTACAATACTGAAAAATAGCATATATACCATAAACCCCACAACACCAGCAGAGAATAACTTTACGACGCAAAGTCTTTTTTTATTTAAAAATATTATAGAATTTTGCTGTCAAGAGCACAAGCATTTCTCAGGTTTATTCAAGGCAGTTCCGCATCTAAAGCTGGTTTCTACTACAGTCAGCACCTTTTCTTTTTTAGATGGATGACATTTAAAGAACAGAGAGATAATCCTGACTCTTAAGATACCATAAAAATGCCCAGATGTAGGTTTACAGATAATAAAGCAAACATAATTTTGTATTTCAGAAATGGCTGTAACAGATTACCTTTATGATATAGTAGTTTAACAAACCCTGCTCATCTTTTAACAACCTAAAATATACTTAGCTAGGAGGTAGCTCTACTTTCTATTAAGGTGCTTAGACCAGAAATATTTTGATTACATTAATCAGAGAATCGTAGGGTTTGGAAGGGACCTCATGAGGTCATCAGGTCCAATCCCACTGCCAAAGCAGGTTCCCTAGAGCAGGTTGCCAAGTATGGTGGTTTTACCATGCTAAGCAGCTAAACACCACAACCGCTCTCTCATTCCCCCTCCTTAGATGAGGAGGGAAAGAAGTAAAGTAAAGAAAACTCACAGGTTGAGATAAGAATAATTTAATTAAAGGGAAAAAAATATTATTATTATTATTATTATTATTATTATTAACTAAACAATTTAACTAAAGGGGAAAAAAAAGAGAAAGGGGAAAAGGAAAAAAGGGAAAAAAACACATAAAGGCTATGTGGAAGTGCAGAGGAAAGAAATTACTCTCTATTTCCCACAAATGAGCAATGCTTGACCACGTCCTTGAAGCAGGGCCTCAACGCACGTAGCTGGCATTCAGGAGGAGAACTGAAGTTTTCACGAGAGCCCACCCCTCCCCTCTTCTTCCTGTTTCCACCTTTTATTGCCGAGTGTGACACCACATGGTATGGAATATCCCTTTGGTTGGTTTAAGTCAGCTGCCCTAGTGATGTTTCTCTTCTCACTTTTTTGCCCACCCCCTAGGAGGGTTAGAGAGAGTCCTGATGCTGTGCCAGCACTGCTCAGCAGTACACACAACGCTGGTGTGATACCACTGCTGTTCTAGCTACAAGTGCAGAGCACAGCACTGAATGGGCTGCTGCAGGAAAAGTTAACATCCCAGACAGACCCAGGACACCGAGGTAGGCATCCAGACAGGCCTTTAATATCTCCAGAGAAGGAGACTCCACAACCTCCCCGGGCAGCCTGTCCCAGTGCTCCATCACCCTCACCATGAAAAAGTTATTTTGCATATTGGTGCCGAACTTCCTGTGATCCATTTCGTGGCCATTGCCCCTTGTCCTGTTCCCACAAACCACTGACAGGAGATTGGCCAAATCCTTCTGTCTCTCACACTTAAGGTATTTATAAACATTAGTAAGATCCCCTCTACATCTTCTTTTCTCAATGCTGAGCAGACACAGGTCTCTAGGCCTTTCCTCGTAGGGTAGATGCTCCAGGCCCCATATCATCTTTGTAGCCCTCCACTGGGCTCTTTCCAGGAGATCCCTGTCTTTTTTGTACCAGGAAAATAAAAGCTTTTTTTATTAAGCTTAAACTCAACTGAAATAGTTTAAAAAGTACAAAACAATTTTTGCAGTATATAGCCTTCCTAGTACTGAGGAAAAAAAAAGAAAGAAAAAGAAAGGAAAACGTATTGGCCCGTGAAGTTACTGGTCTGGTTACTCACCGCCAAGATTTTTTGATACCAAAAACTTGAGCTTGATCAAACAGTTTGTTCTTCTCCCAGAAAGTATTTGAAACCAAGCTTCTTAATTGGCCAAACAAATTAACTGTTTACTTGTGTTTTATTTTTATGGTTTTGCTGAGCTTATGCCAATGCTTTTCAATTATTTCTCTTTCCCCATCATAGAAGACAAAAGGGTCAGACAGAGGATCTAACATCACAAACCAAGTGTGAAAATAGGTTAATTTCCCCTCAAGTTATATGTTTAATGTAATTTATCTTTTAATCGCTTGCTATTTGACAAGTGGAAGTTTGAGCCTTCTGCAGTGTTCACCCCCATCAGAACATAATTTAAGAAGAAAATTTAACTTAGGAAAAAAAAAAAAAAAACAACACTCTCACTTCAAAAAGCCTGCAGCTCTAGCTTAACTGCATATACATGGGCCTACTACAACCACAGGTTCCAACCATATCTAAAGCCATTTACTAGGATTACTCCTGCAGGCCAGCATCCCCACAGTTTTCCACACTCCTCACTTTTCTGACCGTGCATTCACCTTTTAAGTAACTGTACGAAAATGGACACCTACTTACGGTTCAAGTATCCTTAGGTACCCAAAAGCCCTCTCAGTTTTCAAGTGAGCAGAATTTTCAAGTTTGCTATCTACCCCCAAGGGTCTTTATAGTTGTCTGCTTTACCCCTCTTAAAGCGGGAAATAATCAGACAGTTGGACTAGATCTCAGAATAGTTCAGCTGGAAAGGACTATCAGTTCTATTTTTTTTATTTCTAATGCAACTGGAAGTGTTTTATTTTGACTCTGCAGTGCATAAGTAATTCAAAGAAGCAAACTACTTTAGAGTTGTTAAGGGACAGTCTGTGGTTCAGTTCTACATGTATGGTTATGGAGGCCACCTAAGGCAAGCTGTTTAGGCCTGAGCCTTGGATCCCAGTCTGGTGAGAGGTTGGCCTCCATTTTCTTCCACAGTATGCTGCAAGCAGCATGTAACTAACTGTTATGTTACCTGTAAGTTGTAAGTAAATCTAAAGCTAAGTTTTCTAAAACAGATCCTTCAAACTACCAACTTTGTTCTCAGGTCACAAAGCTGGTAAGGTCAAAAAAAAAAAAACAAACAAAAAACACTGTGCCCTAGAAAAATCCAGTAAAACATTTATCTTGTCATTTGTAGGACTACAGCATGTAAAAGACTTTAATCATGCATGCCCTTTTTTCTTTGTTAATGGTCCCTTCTTAAGAAAGAAATCTGAAGTGAGTGGCTCTACTAGTAGTCAAATTAATATACATTACTATTTTCATCCTCTGAATAATTTCTTAACACTGCCATCTTGTTTTCCCTCCATTTTGACTTGGTAAGATCTTCTTATCTAAAAACATTACAGCAAGCTTCTGCTAGCATTTTTTTCAGATTGGGAAGGCTACAGTAAAACCCTCTTTTCTAAAGAAGTCATTACACATTAAAAGTTATTACCAGTCTGTTTCTGCTTCCCCAGAATCTTCCAGACCGTGGATGATCAAGTGTCCCTGAGTAGTGAGTTGGAGAGGACGCTGTAAGCTTCCAAGCAGTTTCATGGGTCTCTCTTTCTCCAATTCCCCAGTCTCTACCAGAAGTACTCAATACAGTGGATTCCTGAAGAACAACATGCTTATCAGATACATCTTGTAACTCAAGATGAAATGTATATCCGATCTGAATATCAAAAATGCAGGAAAGGGTGAGGTACTAATAAACTGGGAGACATCCATTAAAAACCTCAAGGTATACCCAAGAAGAAATGAGCCAGGTTTAAAAAGAAAACCACTGGCAAAAGGAAAAATATTTTTCTATTAATTATCTCCTTTATCTGTCCTTTCATTTGATTGTGGACAATAGGTTTTTTGGGGTGTTACCCCTACTTAAATACTCCAGAAACAGGACAGAGTTAAGGAACTCAACTTTCAATATGACAAGTTACCATCTTCCATTTAAGCACGCCTGCGTATGTTTTATTTAACTGCTGGGCACTAGTCTCATAAAACAAGCTCTCAGACTATCTTCTATAAATTGGAGTGGAAAAAAGTGATTCAACATGATCCTCTCTGCTATTATTTTCCCTCCGTTTTACCTGGGAAGTATTGTAAAGGTCATTCCTCAGAGTAGAAGCACGTTGCTCAGCACAAAACATCCAAATGATAACGCACTGCACAGTGTAAACACTGCAGTTCATGTAATAAATGAAATCAAGTACATAACCCTCCTAATTCCTTGACAGTGGAAAAACAGTTTGGTAACATATCTAGCTTCACAGTTTGAGACTAATCTTCTGACCAAAAGCTTTCTGTGTCATCCCATCTAGACTGGATGGGTCCATAAACCTTATGAAAGAGCAAGACTATTCAATTTTTTTTTTATTATTATTTTTTATTATTTTTAATCAGACGGTTTTACAGAGCAATTGGTCTGCAAAAAATGGGTAGGAATACAAAAAAATAAATAGATCAAAACTGTCTGAAGACCACCCTTAGGCAATCTTTGTAGCCTACATATTAACAAACACATGCAGGCTAGATATAACAAGTGTAACACATGGCTATACGTACATTGTGCTAAAGATAATTATATGCGTTACTTGTGAAACTATTTCTGGGGAAGGAATTATACAACACAACGCCCCAGATCACTTGTTATCAGGGACAGAATTCATTACTATTTTATACAATAAACATTTAGTCATCAAGTTAAAATTCTGCATTGCAAAGACTAAAATGCACTTATATTTCTAGTCCCAAAATTTTAGGTGGGAACTGCTGACAGGAGCAGAAACAAAATTAAGATAATCGAACCCAACAGTCCTCTGGTTACTTCCAAATGTCCCAAAACAATTTCTGTATCAGTTTAATCTATACTTACCACAATCCTCTTTCAAAGGGAAAGCATCTACCAAGTATGAATTCTTACTCTTGAACATACCTTCATCCCACAAAAAAACATTTTGGTTGGCATCAAACAGCAAAGGTCTCTGCCACAGCCCTATCCATTGCCAGGTGCAGCTGTACTAACATACTGACAGGACAGTATGATGTAAACCTGGAAGTCCTCTTCTTACCTTTTCTTACAGAAAACAAAGTGAGCACATGCTGCAGAGTAGTACATCCTACTGTCAACTCTTAGAACCACAACGTATTCCTATATATGCATCACTATCCACACGTGAAGTATAATGCCCTATTAACATTCCATGTAAAATCCTCACATTCCCTCACCAGCAACACCCATTTACCCAAGTTTAGGACAGCAGTGACTATTGTCAAAACAGATCCATAGTATCATAAAATCATGTCATAGAATCACAGAACAGCTGGGGTTGAAGAGGACCTTAAAGATCACACAGTTCCAACTCTCTCTCCCATGGGCAGGGACACCACCCACTAGATCAGGTTGCCCAGGGCCTTGTCCAGCCTGGCCTTGAATGCTTCCAGGGATGGGGCATCCACAGCCTCTGGGCAACCTATTCCAGTGCCTCACCACCCTCTGAGTGAGAAATTTCCTCCTAATCTCCAATCTAAATCTCCCCTCTTTTAGTTTAAAGCAAAAGGGTATCGGGATGCCCTTTTCTCATCAATCAGCTGATTTTTAAAGGCAGAGCTACAAACAAAAGTAGGTAAAGATGTCAAACCTAGAACTACCAGTTCACAGGTTCACTAGTTCACTAGATTAGGGGAGTGGAGCATTTCTCAGACAGAGAGAGGCTGAGAGAGCTGGGCCTGTTTAGCATGGAGAAGAGAAGACAGAGGGGATCTTACCAACATATACAAATATCTGAAGAGAGGGTGTCAAGAGGATGCTTTTGGACTCTTTTCAGTGGTGCCCAGCAACAGGACAAGGGGCAACAAGCACAAACCGAAACACAGGAAGTTCCAGCTGAGTACAAGAAAAACATTTATTTACTGTAAGATTGACCAAGCATTGGCACAAGTTGCCCAGAAAGATTGTGGAGACTCCCTCTTTGGAGATATTCAGAACCCACCCGGATGCCATCCTCCACAACGCGCTCTATGTGATCCTGCTTGGCAGGGGGGGGTTGGATCTGATGATCTTCAGAGGTAACTTCCAACCTCAGCCATTCCGTGATTCTGTGAAAACTGTCACTGGCCTGATCATCAAATCATTGCCTTGGATGATTAGTTATGTTTTTTGTTCACAAGTGCAAGACCTTGGCCGATACTTTTCCTTTTAATTCCCCCCCTGGGTGGGGGGGGGTCAGCAACTCTAGGGTTTTTCCTCTGTTAGAAACAAACATTAAATGAACGTATGCTTCATAGAAAGAATCAATACCATTACCTGGTATCCAGAGTCTAATCTCCGTGAAGATTCTCTTGCACTATATGCCCCACCTAAACTGTTTCCAGGTAATGGTCGGGATCCTATTGGAGAGCTGGAGGCCTGAAGAGAGATCCTCCGAGGAATTCTTGAGGGTTTAGATTCCATTTTTTGTACCCTGTAGAAGGACACACTCATTACTTTTTCTTTCAAATGCAGGGATCTACACACAAAACATGCACAACTGTTTTCCAGTGTAACGTAAGTATTACTCACACACAGACATACATTTACACAGAGCTTTGTTCTGGTCAGTAAGATGTGGAAATGAATTCTTTCTCAGGTTTCTGCACCTCTTCCATAAACCCCCTCCCATTCACTGTTAGAAAACTAGGAACATAGCTGCTTTTGATATTCTTGTTACTATATTACTTATATCCCTTAAGAACCCTGCAGCAGTAATGCAAAAACGAACCAGGAGTCACGGAAAGAATCCTCTGATTTCTTAAAGCCTGAAGTAACTTTTCTGTTTATGTGCCGCATCTACAACATGAGAAGATCAACTAGCTACTTGCAGAAACTACACTCAAGCTTATTCTTCAGGGTCAGAACTGTGAAACTTCACTTTCCTGTTAAAACTACCCACCTCAAAGAAGTATTTCACTTCTCCAAGACAACTACCATGAAAATTCATTTGTAAAACCACAGTATGTGGTCTGACATGTATATACAAATTTATTTTTGAGTAAATATTTGCTCTGTTGGTATTTCTAGGCATTTTAAAACAAATGCTGGTGCCTTTTCCACATAAGAAGTGATCCTGTCATTCCTGTCCTTTGAAGGATATCTCAACTTCACATTGCTTAAGAACTCTAGATAGATAGATAACTGGTTTTCTAATATTCTTCCTCCTCAGGACAGTACAGAAAGAACTACACCACAAAAAATAGCTCTTAAATAACATTCACAACATTACAGCATCTGCAGTTGTGTGGTGCAGGAAGAGGTGCATGACAGTTAACGGCTCGTAAAACAGGTGGCTAAGAACTGCATCGGTGCAGGTGATTTGCCAAAGTGGTACAATGTTTTATTTCACAACTTTCAGTTCTGACCTTGCCTTCTGAGAGCAGCAATGGGAAAAAGATGTATTAGGGAAAAAACAAACACACACACAAAAAAAACAAAACAACAATCAATACAGTACAATTATTTCCTCACATTCAGCTACGTCTCTGAAAAGCTTCTGGAGCAATCCTGACATTGCCTATGCCTGGCTGCAGTTACAAGTTCATGTACCCAGGACTACCCAATACTCTCCTGGTAAAAGTTAGTTTGTACAGATGTCCATTGATTAAACTTAGTTTATGGGACTGGTACACAAGATCCCTTCCAATCCCTAACATTCTTTGAGCACCAGAATTACCGCTTCAGTTATGGATCATTCTGCTTCTGTATCACTTTCCTTCAGATGTATGTAGAACCAAATGAATTAAATAACACAAGTAGAACGTCAGACGCAGACAGAAAATATGCAGAGGTTCTAGATGAAGGAAAGGAAGCTCCGTACAGCAGGATTAATGAACGTCCAAATGAGCAGGGGAAGAAGTACAAGTGTAAGAAGTTCAAGAACTTTAAGACATAATCAGAGATCATCTAATGCTACTAAAATTGCTTATGCACACAAGAGAGAAAAATCAGCCTGTCGCAATAGGAAAGGACAGGATAGAAGACAGTTGTGTCCAATGCCTAGTCTCTAGAAATTGAAATGGAGACTAAGATTAGCTAACTGCTTCTACAAATGTACATGAAGAGGCACAAGACTAATTCTCTCCTCCAGTGGTAACCCCAAGAGGACAATATTATCAATCAACTCCATCTTGTAAATTAGCACAAGCAGCTGTCTTCTATGATTTCAGCCTGAACACATCAGGATGATACTATCAAAGGGATATGTTCTAAGTAAATCTTGCAGAAAACTAAACACAAAAATATGTTTATAGTGAGCACGTTAGGAAATGCCAACTTCAATGTCAGCTTATGAATATGCACTACGATTAAATCCTCTAAAACTGTATACTTTTCCTGCACAGTCTTGGCCTCAGCAAGTGAACAGGGACCTGCTATAAAGATGACTCAGTTTTGTATAGTGACAGGCACCTGACAAGAGGAACCCTGCCTCATTTTCACGCCGAGTTACTGAATGAAAGGCCTTTTGACTCAAGCAGGGAAATTCTGCATGAGGAAACTGGACTTCATTTTTGCTTCTGACCACAGTTTGAGTGATGTGGAACATGTCATTCAGGTGAATCATTTTGCCAATACAAGCACAGAAGACCACTTAATCTTCTGGGCATCCAACATAAAAGAAATAAAATATGCATACATCTCCAACTGAAGTCAACGGAGCTATGACCTGAACATATTGTATAAATCAAACCAGATACAACTCAACTTTGGCAACCAACACTAGCAGGAAATCCATTTTCATTTGGGTTTCTTTTATCATCCAGAGTTCTGTGAAAATTGTTTTAAGCACTTCACTAAGGAAGGCTTCATAGACCAACCATATTCGCAGTTAGCTTTAATACACAGAGTCACACAAGGCTTATGACGATCATGGTAACAGAACGAGGTGTTCAAGAAGAATGTACTATGCCATCACAGAACATAGTACATAAGACGACAGTGACCAGGTGCGTCCACATCTGGAATACTGCATCCAGTTCTGGGCCCCTCAGTTCAGGAAGGACAGGGAACTGCTTGAGAGAGTCCCGTGCAGAGCCACGAGGATGATTAAGGGAGTGGAGCATCTCCCTTACAAGGGAAGGCTGAGGGAGCTGGGTCTCTTCAGCTTGGAGGAGACGGAGGGGTGACCTTATTCATATTTATAAGTATGTAAAGGACAAGTGTCAGAAGATGGAGCCAGGCTCTTCTCAGTGACACCCAATGACAGGACAAGGGGCAACGGGGTGCAATGTGGAACACAGGAGGTTCTGCCTAAGTATGAGACAAAACTTTTTCATGGTGAGGGTGACAGAGCACTGGAACAGGCTGCCCAGCAGGGCTGTGGAGTCTCCTTCACTGGAGGCATTCAAAACCTGCCTGGACGCGTTCCTGTGTGACCTGATCTAGGCGTTCTGCTCCGGCAGGGGGACTGGACTCGGTGATCTTTCAAGGTCCCTTCCAATCCTTAACATTCAGTGATTCTGTGATCTCACCATTTAAAAAAATTATTTACGTCACAAGAATACACATCTGAAAGGGGAAACATCAGTTTTATAGGATATTTTGGAATTAAAATGGTTCTCTTTTACAATATCACAGTACCATGAGGTGTGTTTTTTTTTGTCTGCTTTTGTTTTGAACGAACACAATGGCACTCCAATTTAAAACCTCAAACGTTTTGTTTACATGCAAAGAAATTCACCAAACCCCAAATGATGATTAACATGCTATAACAAGTTCTATAATGATGAAGTAGTCAACTAAATTTACACAGAAGGCAGTGAGACAGAAAAATGCTTAAACAACTTTTTTAAGGAACAAACGAAAATAAAATTGCATTACATCCTCAACTGGTTTAAAAGGCTGCTGTTGTGAGAAAGGAGAACAATACCTTACTCAAATACAACACCTGTCACATCCTTCATTGTGCAACCTCAACTCACTACCTTGACAAACCACATTTCTGGATTCTCTGTGACTTCCATATTTTGATACTACTCACGCTGCTATCCGACAATTTGCGGAGTGGCTATACAGCAGAAAATAGGAAATGGAATACGGTGTGAGAAACACTCCTCATCAAAGCATAATATTCCATCAGCTCATACAGTGGTATTCAACTTTGCACACAAAACACCACAGAAGAATCTGAACTCCAGTGTTTTCAGGAGTAAGGCACTACATGACGCATCTCAAGACAGGGTAAAAAAAAAAAAAAAAAAAAGAAAAACAACAACAACTTCTGAAATCAAAGTTTAAATTTCAGTTGTACATGGAAAAGAGATGACCGTGTCTTATCTGGGAGGTGGAGCTGAACTGCCTATTTTGAGTAGACAGCTCTAACGCTCTGCCCTTCTTAAGCTGTGATTCCTCCAACTACTAGATGAACTAGATCTAACCTAGCCACAGGCAGGCATTAACAGATTAAAACCAAAACTGATAGCTCTTTACAGGTAAGCAGAGTAATTTCAAAAGGTAAAAATAACACCAAACTTTTAAAACTGGGACTTCTCACTGCTTCTCTGGTGGCCTAAGCCCCCTCTACTGAGAAACGAGGGAGATATTTGATGTATTCTGTCTACCAGCAAGGGAGGCCCTTACTAGCTACCACGCCTTCTGCTGACAGCTTAAAGCATTCTTGTATCCTCGCTCAGAGCGCTGCACACGCCTCGCTCCCAGCTCATAAACGGAAGTTTTCTACCTTTGAACTACGTGGTGCTGCTACTAGCTAAAACTTGAGTTTTTACGGCTACAGGCTTCTGTATCCTTTGACGCAGTACACAGCCGGTGGCAGGACTGTCGCCCAGGTCCTGATCGCGCGGCCTTCTCCCACCTTTACCCACGAAGCACGTTCTACCGACAAGCCAAGCAGGCCTCGGGGGCAATTTCCTCCGGCCGCGCGGCTCGTCGCTCGGGGCTTTTTCCCAACCCGCCGCCGCAAGATCGGCGGAACCTCGGCAGCCTCCCCGGATTAACAGAGACGCCTGCCAGAGCCGACCGCCTCCCCGCGCCGCCGCCAGCACCCGCGCCGCTCCCGCCCCGGAGCCGGGGCCCCGCGCAGCGACAGGGCGCCGCCCCGCGGCCGGCGGGGGGAGGCCGGGGACCGGCGGCCGCGCCCGGCCTGGCCCCGAGGGCGGCGCCGAGCGCTCTGCCCCCACCCCGCGAGGCAGGGGCGCCCCCAGGAGGCGAGGGGCGGCGGGGCCCGGGCGCGGCGGCGGAGCTCGCGGGGGCGCCCTCCCGCCGGAAGCGCTCTGCGCGGCCGGGGCCAGCCCCGACACAAAATGGTTCCCTGGCCCCGAGCCGCGGGCTCCCGGCGGCGCGCGGGCCCAAGCCGAGCCCCCAGGGCCGGGCCGGGCCGGGCCATCCCACCCCCCGCCGAGGCCGCGGCCGGCCCCTACTCACTGTCGCGGGCGGCGCACCCAGGGTCACCGGAGGAGCCAGACCCGCAGGCGGCCGCGCCGAGCCGAGCCGATCCAGCCGCCTCTCCCCGCAGCACAATGGCGACAGCGCCGAGCCCCCGCGGCTGTCAGTCACCGTCTGCGCCCCGCCCGTGCCCGGCTCTCGCGAGAGCGGCCGCGGCAGCACCCGGGGGCGGGCGAGGGAGGGAGGGAGGCCGACCCGCTCTGTGCCTGCGGGGGGCGCTGTGCAGAGCGGGGCGGCCCGGGCGGGGCGGGGGCGCTCGGCTCAGCCGCGGCCGCTCCGAGCCGCCCCCCGGCGGAAGGCGGAGCTGCTGCCCGCGGGGAGTCCCCGCACGGGCGCCGTCCGAACCAGCCTCCCCGTTCGGCGGCCGGCCCGTGCTGCGGGGCAGGGAACGAGCGGGCCGCCCGCTGTCGGCCGTGCCGCGGCCGCGCGCTCCCGGCGCCTCGCCAGCCGCCGCCCGCGGCCTCACCTTGACGCCGCTCCCCGCGGGGCCTGCGGCGAGGAGGGGCGGCCCGGCCCCGCCCCGCCCCGCCCCGAGCTGGCGTCACTGGGGGAGCCGGGCGGTGACCGAGCCCCGCCGCCGGCTGCCCTGCGACCTTGCGTTCTGCGAGCCCGGCCCCGAGAAGGGCAGCCGGGCCCGGCCCTGCGGGCCTTCCGCGGCGCTGCTGCGCCGGCCGGGGCGCTGCCGCGGCGGCCGAGGGCCTCGGCGCTTCGCCGGGCAACCCGCCCGACAGCGGCCTGCGGCAGGGCTACCCGGGCGTCGCGGCGAGTGCCCGAGATCGCAGTGGTGCACGGCAGATAAAGGGGCGTGAAAGAGCGGCAGGCTGGCCGGTCTGTTGGAAAACAAAAAAAAATAACCCGAAGCCGCCGGCCCTGGCACAGGGATACAGCGCACACAGAGGCAACGTGTGCGTGCCTCATAGCTCTGACAGATCTGGGACGCGTAAGACCAGCCAGGCTGGTCCGAATCCAGCCAGCTGGCATCTCTGAAGGGCAGGGACAGTCCTATGTTTAGCAACTGCCTTGATTCTGTTTCCCGATGGTGCTTTTAACCGTGTTCTTGCAAACGTTTGGACTGTGACTGGCTTTGTTTGCTGATTATCTGGGCTGGGAAGAGCTGTAAAGAGAGAGGGAAAAGCAATTTGACTGAAATGCCTGGGAGAGAAGGCTGCTCTTTTCTTCGTTGTTGCTGGTAGGCCTGCTGCCTTTTACCAGCATGCCAACATGTATGTGCATATTTGATTTGGAAATCTTGTCTACAGCAGCCAGGAGCAGGCTGCTGCTCCTTCAAGTACCCTTTATTTGGCATAACTCTCTCAAGGGAAAGAGGACAGCTGGGAATGGACTTCAAAATCGTTCTAGCAGTACTGGATGCCCTTTCTCTTGTTTAGCAAACAAGAATGCTTCTAGAAAGTGTTACTTATGTAAATTTGATCCTTAGAAAGGGGTTCTGCCTTTCTAATCATGCACAAATCAGTTGTAATCATGCACAAATCAGTTGTAATTCACAGATCAAGTACAATGATCATGTGAATGTAGAGGATAGAATGTAAAATCCTCCCACAGTCAGAATAGATCATGGCCACCACTAAGCAAGCCCATTAGGCTTTTCTTTTTGAAGGCAATGAAGAACTTGAGAACTCTTCAACCCGGTCTCACTATCATCAGAAGAGGATTTACCAGGGTGCTAAGAAAAACATTATGCCATTCACTACATTAGCTCTGCCCAATGCAATGCGCAGTGTGTGACATGGAGTCAGATGATCTATAAGGTCCCTTCCAACCCAAGCCATTCTAGGGTTCTGTGACATGAGGGATGATGCAATACCCTTTCATGAGCCATTTGTTGGCCCCACTCTTGTCAAAACTTTTTGCCTCTTCTTAGAATAAGAAAATGTATGCAATTTCCTGAACTCAAAGGGTTGCATTTTCGTAAATCTGCATAATGAATCAAAGACCTTCCTGTAATATGGCTGCATTGCACAAGTAAATTGGTTTAATCATAAATATATAATCTTGGTAAAAGGTAAGACATAATGATTGATGTTACCATATTGCACAAAGACTTTGTTACATTGTGAGTCATTACGAAAACTGGGACCTCTCATGAGACTGGAATATAAGCTGGGGCTTGTCTTAAGGAAAATGTCAAAAGCATGGGGTTTCACTGACTGGAGTCGTAACAGCCTGCGTAATAATGTGTTCGTAAATGGCCAAATAGGTTTAGGGTATTTCTGTTTCATCGTGTTCTTTAACTGTATCATGAACATGCAAACGGGCAAATTCAAGTCAGATAATTATTAACAGAGTTACTATCCCTAACAGACCATTCTTGCATTCTCTTACAAAGCCTGTTTTCCCACAGATGGCTGAGCTTTTTGCGGGGGTAGTACTTAATTTCAGTAGATCATAGAAAGAAATTTGAAGATGACCTGGAATTGGAGTCTTCTAGTTGGTGTAGTTTTAATCTACATGTTAGTAGATTGCTATTAAATAAAATCCATTTCTACTAACCATCTGGAGATAGACACTTTCCAAAGCATGTTCGTAACATTTCTGACCAGCGAGAATTTTATTAGAGTGCTAAACTCATTGATTTATATGCAGTTTAAGTTGCATCTTGAATATTCATTGGTATGAAGGACTTTAGCCAAAATCCTAAGATTTTTGACCCTCTCCTTTCAGTGAGAAATGCCAGCAACAAGGTCCCAAATCAATAAAAGGTTTTCAGATGTGGCATGTCTTCATGTACGTGATCCCAACTATTAACTATTATTAATGATTCAAGTTTGTAAAGTTGGGCACAGGTGGAAGACCTCCATGGGCAGCAAACATTATGCCCCAAGAAAAAGGAAAAAATGCATTCTTGAGTCAGTCCATTCAGCACTTTCTATGAAATGCAGGGTTTGGAATGCACTGCCTGCTATGTATGTGTAGCATAGAAAGAGACTACAGAAAAGGCATAGGGTTAAGAATTTGCAGACAGACAAAACCAGTGAAGTCTGAAATCATCCTTTTACTGTGTTCTGTTTTCTTTTTGTCTGCACAAAAGATTTGCATTAGGTTATGTGTGTATTTTTTCTCTTTATTCTATCAGCTAAAACAAGTACTGTAGAAATAGTCCCTACAGACATCTCCCAAGGGCTACCTTGGGAGTCAGCTTGAGCCTTGTCTTTTCTTCTTTGTGTTGTGCTTTACCAGCAGGCTGCCATGTGCACTGTAGTTTTTGAGCACAATGCAAAATGTCTGCTGCTTTCAGCCTGCCAGGAGTTGGGGATTGCTCCTGGTTCACTTGCTGAAACACAGGGCCACACAGTTTAAGTACAAAATATGTTACAGAGGAGGGAAAACTGGGATGCACGAAGAAGCAGAGTTCATGTAGACTGCCTCTAGTAAACACTGCACAGAAAAGACTTGAAAGTTGACAGTGAACTGGAAAGTTGTCCTCAGAGGCTAGATCCAAATCAGAGCTCACAGCTTAAGCAAACCTTGTAAGGGTGGTGACAGTCAAGGGTTTGTTCTAAGCATCCAAACTGCAGCATACACTGCGGTGATATGAGAAAAAAAAAATTACTAGTTTGTTGCAGAGACACAAGAATTCAGAACTGATAGAGCCTTAAAGAAACTGTAATACTGCCAGTGTGAAGCATCACATAATTCTAATAGAAACAAAGAGATAACCAAAAAACATCTGCCTTTACAATGCAGGGATTTTGAACATAGTTGTTTTTGTAAGGCAAGGTCACAATCACTGTTTTTAAGGTTTTTGTTATGGGAAACTGGTTTAAGTAAAAACTAATTTTCATATGAAAAGCTTTGAAACTAGAAGACTTTTTAACTTTATTACAATCAAACTGAAATAATTTTGGCCCAGTGTTCTGTAAGATAAAACACTGCAGTTCACACCCATGTTAGAAACATTTTTTTTCTTGTTTCTCTGCCTTATAAATCTATATTTCTCCTGTTGTATCCAGAAAACAATGTTGTCCAATGTTCCTGATAATTAATCTTATTTTTTTAAGCATAAAAATATTTACTTCCTTCTTCTACCAATGTATTTTAATCAGGAAGATGTTATATCCTTGAATAACATCTGTTCTTGCTTTAAAAGTGCGTACCATTGAGGGCAATTAAAGGATATTAGTAGATGAAATTTGTCAGGTAATAGTACCTTGTGTAGAAGGACAAAGCGTACCTATATCTTGTTCTAAAATTTTCATTTTAGATTACACGTATGTTTTCCAGAGATTCTTCTAATTTCAATCTAAAAGAATGTCTCTTAAAATTACAAAATATCTTTAGATTGGTTAGATTATTTTGTTTTCTATAGAGATAGTCTGTTTTTTGTTTGTTTGTTTGTTTGTTTGTTTTGTGTTTTTTTTTTTTTTTTACCATAATTACTATTTCTGGATTTTTAATAAAGTGTGAATGTTTTAGAAATCTTTGTTTAAAGTCTACTTCCTTCGACTGCACGATCCATATGATGAGGAAGCCTAAAGCTATACGAGGCATAGAATTTAACTTCTAGTAATATTTTATTCACTAAAGAGCTCTTACAGCTGATTTGAATTAAAAACGTTGATCAAAATGCTTCTGTTAGTTTGTCTTCCCTTTATGCTTGTATTCTTTTTCATTAATTTCTGTGGAGCATCTAGTCTTCTCTAAACACAGGGCAAATATAAGGCAGAGATACATCATCTTAAAACAAATAAAAAAAAATCAGAACTAATATATTCTTCAGCAGATAACAGGAAACACACCTACCTTTCTCATTTTCTAAAACTTTTATTATATGCTATAAAATAAAAACTTTATGTTGATCTACACCTTGTATACAAATATCATATAAGGAAACATTCTTCATCTGAAACCACATATACGGATTGTTATTTTTTAATATACAAGGCTAACAGTAGAAAGTCATGTAACATCATAGAGGAAATAAGAAGTTTAGATATGAATATTCTCATTAATCTTACTATCCAGCATGATGGCTTCAGTTAGGGATGCTGTTTGCAGATCTGAGAGAATACCGTATCTCTGCAGCTGGAGAAAAACCCAGGTGGAGGTTAACTTCTGTTACTTTGTCCAGGCTAGAGGAGTGGAAATTACTCCTTTGAAGATGAAAATGTCTTGTCATTCAGGAAGAATTTTTTCACAAAATCACATAATCGTCTAGGTTGGAAGAGACCTCCAAGATCACCTAGTCCAACCCCTGACCTAGCACTAACCAGTCCTCCACTAAACCATATCAACAAGCTCTACATCTAAACGTCTTTTAAAGACCTCCAGGGATGGTGACTCAACTGCTTCCCTGGGCAGCCCATTCCAGTGCCTAACAACCCTTTCGGTAGAAAAGTTTTTCCTAATATCCAACCTAAAAGTTTTGCTTTAAGTTTTGCTACTGAATACTTAAGAAAACTTGGATAGCCTTAATATGTACCTTCTTCTGTGTGCCTAACTTATAAGTATTTGCATAAAAGCAACACACGTACATATGTAAACATAAGGACATGAAAAAGTTTTTGAACTAGCATAATAACTATGTAAGATTTTACTGAAATCTGTCTGAGCCCTATTACTGAGGGTAGCATGTAAATAGGGCAGGGATGAGATGCTTTACTAATGTGTTGGTGAGAACGGACTGGAATCCAGGAAAGAGATAATTATTGTTATTGTGACCAATTTAGTATTAAAGCAGAAGAGGAAGTGGGAGGAGCAAAGCATCAGGAATTATTAGTTGCATGTACATGCAAGGGGATCATTGTGCTTTTCCTGTAATTGAAATACAGGCAGTTGAGTGCTCTCGTTCTCTGCCCTCCCCCTGTATTCTCCTCCCCCACCCCCACTCCCCCTGCGGGATGTAATTTATTCATTTGTCTTCCTTTGTTTTTATTATGTCCATCATTTTTCTGGGTAGGGACAAATGACTATGATTAAAACAGAAGGCATTTTCAACTGTCAGTGAAACTGTACCTGTCTGTTACCCTTGCTATACAGACAAAATCCTTTTCTTGAGCTTCAACAAGCCAAGAACAAGTGAAAATGAACAAACTTGTTTTCTTGTGCATTTAAGAAAGTAAGATCATATTAATTATCTTCTTCTTGTGTCTCACACAAATGAGGAAATAAATATCAAGAATATTTGATGTAATAAATCAAGTGTAGGATTAGGAACATTGTCCTGGCTTCTACTGTTTTATGTATCAGAAGTGCATCTTGCTGGTGGAAAAGCTGCTTAGCTATTCTCTGTCTGCCTGACTCTCTTCTGCTTTACATTGTAGATGTAGTAAATAAGGGTAATGTCATTCTTTAAAGATATATAATTATTGAATTAATAAGTATGCACACAAATATAACAAAAGCCTAATTAGAATTTACCTGATGACAAGTAAGTGATTTGCACTAAAAAAAAAAAAAAAAAAAAAAAAAACAAGCCATGTTTTCTTCTGTGTCCATTTTATATGAGTTTAAGAGAAAGAAATTAATGATAAAAGGAAAAATGTGCATGGTGACACACATCTTCTGTCTTCATTTTTATGACGACTGATTATCTTACCACACAGGTACAGACTGATGTTACAAAATTTCTTTTCTTTCTCAGCTGCCATTAAAGCAAGAACATGTTTTCAATGCTTCGTGTCTGAGAAAATGTTATAGCCAAGTAACCCAAAGCAGGCTTCTGGGTTCATCTAATTCAAACGAACTCAGAGGAACCCCAGACAGCACACAGGGCTTCTTGTCACAGACTCGAGTGCCACAAGCAGTCCCAGTAATCAGGTCCAGCCTTTCGATAGGCACTGTCTTGCTCTTTGTGTGCTGAATCACACTAGGTTGTTCTGACCTCCATATAAATGTTCTGATTTATTTTTATGTCTCCCAATGGAACAGGCAGTCCATAGCACACAGCTATTATAAGCTGACTTTCAAGGTCTGCTTTTTGCCCGTACTCTATGTGCTGTCAAAATAATTTGCTTGTATTTGCTAATATCTAACCTAAATCTCCCCTGTCTTAATTTAAAACCATTTCCCCTTGTCCTATCACTATCAACACATGTAAACAGGCTCAGCCTGGAAGTAGTTTGATGCTGCTTCCCAGGGTGGTCATTCACCAACCAGGCCAGGTGAACCCACCACATATCTAGATCTAGATCCAGGAAGTTGACTGGATGTACTCATTCTCTGCTTCAATGTAGTCAGACTTGTATGTTTATACATCTTCTCTGCAAGTCCCATAAATAGGAAAGGTGTGAGACTAAATCTCTGGCAATTACTGAGTAGTTTCTTTCCCGCAGCATGAGTTTCCTAGTTGTACTGGCACGATGACTATCCATCAGCCTGAGGAGAGAGGTCTCTTAATGAGACTGATGCTTGACAGAGAAGAACGATACATAGCAGTAAAATATTTTTGCTGTTTTCATGTTCCGAGATTATGTGGGCATTGGAGATTTCAGTGCAACAAGGTGAAAACGTTTCCTTCCTTTTAGAAAACACAATATAAAAGGCTTCTTTTTGGACGTTTTGTATATTTTTTGGTTTTGTAGTTAGTAATTTTTTTTATACAACCTATGTAGTCTTAATAATATAAATATAACATTCATAAAATAGAGTAAGAATAATTTGATGTTATAAAATACATTGTTAATAGTATTCTTAATATACTGATTTAGTACTTAATCTTTTAATTATTGGAGCTTAAGACTACTAACAAAGCTAAAGCTTGCTAAAGTAGTCTGGGGAGGGCTTTGCTACAACCTACGAAAATAAGAAAGTAGCAAAAAGTGTCTGCTCCCTTTGTAAATGTTTGTTGGGTAGATGGGAACAAACTTATTGACATCCTCTGTGACAGCCTGTATGATGCATACTTAGATCTCTAGCCTGGTTATCAGGCAGCTGCTATTATATGCTGTGTGGGTTATGGAAATTCTCATGAACTATAAAGGTTAGCATACTGATAAATCTTTGTAATGCTACAGGTAAGTGTAGCAAAATATAAAACTGTATTGAAAGGAACACACTGGCTGTAGCAGCAGTGTGTTCTGAAATTTGTAGTAGGGTCTTGGGCTTGGACACCATTACCACCTACGAAGAAAACATGTTTTATAATTTACAATTTACTCGTTTTCTCTGGAAACAATTTTGAAACAGCTGTTTTAACTCATTTGGAAACGTAGCCTTGTTTTCACTTACCGATTACCTTGAGATCTTGCTATTCTACTGGATACACCCCAGTAGTCTCCTTCATCTTGAAAAGACTGAGAAGTTTACAGTGAGGTTTCTTATATAACGTATGCAGGGTTTATTTTGTCCAGTGAGACCTGCACAAAATTAGAAAGCAGTGAATTTCCATTTTCAAATGTACATAGTCTTAATGGTTTTCTATAAACACACCGTAACATAGTTCTAATTAATACGTATTTAGTATATTTATGATGAACAAAAATATAACTAATGATTACAAGCTATATTAATGTTTTTGAAGAAGCATTTATTCAAATAAAGTCAAACTGCATAGGATTAACTCATGATTATAATGGTAATTTAAATCATTTTTTAAATGGAAAATTTACATAAAAATGACTTTATGTATACATGGGCATATATGGACACACAAATATTTCTCCTTATATTCCTTGCCTGCAGAACACAGTAAATGGATTATTCAGTACATACAACCAGTTACATTTACAGGTAGCAACATTAACATAATTTATTCTGGGTTTCAGAATTCCTCATGTAAGTTGTTTCAGAACAGATATGGTTTAGTACAGAGTGAGTCTAGCTATTACACTTTTTTTTTTTTTCATCTACATTACAGCAAGTTACATTTCTGTTTCATGTTTCTCCTTGGGTGAAGCTCCCTGCACCTGCAACACACTGTGCTATTACATGAATTGAAATAGGCAGAAGGAAAGATAATTCTTAATCCACAAATATTTTATGCCAGTGGAGCTTCTCTGGTTTCAAGGCAACTACTCAACAAAAGAACTAGGGAAAATAAAAACTTTTAGCAAGCTAGAAATTTGCACTGCTCTGCTTAATCCTACTTTGAGGTAATTTTCAAGATTTGATGATAACATATTTTGCCCTAGGGAAAGAAAAAAAAAAAAAAAAAAAGAATATGAGTTCATGGCAGCTGATGCAGTTTTGCTTATTTACTAAGTTCTATTTTTAACTGACTTGGCACTCCTGCAATTTGCAGAAGTTTTTCAAAGATATTAAATCTCATTTCTGGACCATACTCATTCTGGAATCATTCCAGCTTTTGCCCACATCAAGATCCTTACAACTTCTTTGATTGAAGTTTTACAGAATGTTGTGTTTAAAACTGATATTCAGGCAGATAAAGTTTTGTTCTGGACTTAACTTTGACAAACCAAACTTTTTTGTTACTAATATATACTGAAAAATATTAATTTGATGCTTGAAAACTCACGATCTGTTTCCTTTGAGCACATCTCTTTTCAGGGTTGTGCAGGGTTTTTGTATTCTTCCCCTCAATGTTGTCTTTCTACGTACGTAACCCCTCCCCAACCAAAAAGTTGCTGTTTGTTTATTTTATTAGTGAAAAAGGACTTGAGCCTGATGCTTTTAATAGCCTTGAGAATCAAAGTGATCTCAAATGGAGTAAGGATGGTTTGCTGGTGAAATTTCCTTCAGAGCTAGATGTGAGTTTGCAATGAGCTAATTCCAAAAGCTATCTTGCTTCAGGAAATATTTTTCCATTATGTGGGAAGCAAACAAGATTAAAGTATAAACTTGAGAACTAACTATCACTGTAATCAGGTCTGAGTCCACATGCTTCTCAAACACTCATTGCACTTATTATAATGCCTGTTTCTTTTGTAGTTTGCATTCTTATCTCTAAATTAAGTTACAGAATCCTCAGACTGTACAAAATCTGCAAACACGACATGACTCAATGTTTTATGGCCTTCTCTGTATCCACCTACAAATAAATGTAAACAAACAAAAAACAATGAAGACATAACTGCAAAGCTTTCTTTCTCTTTTTCTCCAGAGACTCAATTTTCAACCAGAGAAGCCATAAACATTTTTACAAGTTTACTTGTCAAGCTACTGGCTACTAGCATCTCACTTATTCCCCAGAATCATAGCACATTTAAAATTTTGATTGGAATGCATTTGTTTGTGGAGCTGTGAATGATCTGCTTGTTTATGAGTACTGCTAAACATCATCTTCCGTGCATGTGATTTTTCATCTCTTCTTCACTCTGATTAAATACAGAATCTTAAAAAACTTCTGGAAATGAGTGACTATCATACAAGCTAGTATTTGCTAAATGCAGAGTCAAGAATAGGAAACGTGATTAAAATGGCACCATCATCCTGTGTCTATGGATGTGTTGAGCTACATTCAACAAACAGGAATGCAGTTTTGTTTTCAAGAAATCTTATGATTGCCTTTAGAAGTGGATTGTGTGCTAAGGTGTGTTTAGGTATAGGTATAGATACATCCTTGTTTCTGCTGAGATTTTGAAGTAACGTATGCTAATGCAAGGTACAAGGGCCTATGCAAATATGCAGTATAATTTACTGGCTCAATAAAGAATGTCTGAATCGAAACAACAGACTGTTGCTAGAGATATTATAATTAAATACCGATTGATTCATAATACTTGTCTCGCGTACTGCTTGTCATACGTAAGCAGTAGTATAACTATACAAAAGCATGAGCTGCAGTGGCAGGGAGTAAGAATGAATGAGTTCTGTGACTACATGAAGCAATACCAACAGCTGCTTCAACAATGCAACCTACGCACCCTTTTAATGTTTCTCAAGATGACACCTGTGCCTGTGGGCTGGACGCTAGGAGTACTGGCATCAGTACTAGGTCAGTGCTAGGTTAAAGGTTGGACTAGATGATCTTAGAGGTCTTTTACAACCTGAACGATTCTATGATTCTGAGCGGCTGATTTGCAATGCAGTGAGGCAGGGCTTCACCACAGGACTGAGTTCCTGGAGCTAAACAAGCTCCTGCTTGTCTGCTGAGCCACGTGCACTCTGACAGAGGGCACAGCCTTAGACCATAACAAGTATTAGGTAATGTATCCTAATTTAAGCCTCTTCCTTTTCAAGGTAGGTCAAATTAACCTCACATTTGCTATGAGAATGGCACATTCATGGATATTCAGGACAGGTCAGCTGATATACAGTTGAATTCCAGTAATTTCGCTTCTGTCCTCTTCCAGCTGTCTTCAGGGTGTTGCTTAATGGTACCACAGACTGATCTGTACTACTTAGCATTGGCACAGTCCTTTCCTCCTGCCTAGCCAGAGGCCTGTTCAAGGGCACATGTACTTGTGAAACCGAATGATGTTCTGATGCAAGGCTAAGGTCAGGCCATAAGCTTTTTACTAGTCAGTGTGTTACCTTTCTATACTTAGGCTGCTTTCATGAGCAGTGGAGCTCATCTAATGGGCCATGACTACCAAAACATGGGTTCATTGTCTTTTCCACCCAATCAACCTCACCCATCCCCTTGCCCTCTCCTCCTTAGCTGCTGTCACTCCACTAATGGATATTCACAGGCCATGACCTTCCCTGACACTGATTCTCCCTCTCTGTGATTTTTGTGTGTGTGAATTTATATCACTTTTCTGATGAAAACAACAGGGCAGGCTGGATGGGGCTTTGGGCAGCCTGGTCTAGTGGGAGGCGTCCCTGCCCATGGCAGGGGGTTGAAACTGGGTGGGCTTTAAGGTCCCTTTCAACCCAAACCATTCTGTGATTGTATGACTTGATGAAGAGGTAACTGTGAACATACAGATTTTCAAATCCAACAGGTTATTTTAAAATTAAGGGCATATTGGAATGTTAATGAGGATAAATACATTGATGAATGCCTCATGCAAAACCTACTTAGACAAATTGTTTTTTGCAAATATATGTTTTTCTTCTGCCAGTTTACTATTTCTTTCCCTTTCTAAGAATTAAGATGTGAGAAGTGAGTTTCTGGTTATTATTTGTATCAGTAAACACACATAAGCTGTAATGACCCATGGGATCTTTCTAAAATAGCTGCTGCTCTAATAAAGAACGACAAAAAAGAGGGTCTTAAACTCCTTACCTTATGAGGTAGGCAGGCAGGAAACAGGACACTAGAGAATGAGAGCATATTTCCCATTATGATAGAAACTGGTCTCAGCAAAAGGTTATCATTTATTTAATGACTGAATCCTAATTTATGTGTATAGAAGAGCAGTGTAAAGATAGTTAAGAAGCGAGTATTTACAAATTTCTAAAAGCAAAATTCTCTTAGTCAAGTTATCCCAGGAAACAAATTGCTCCTGTATGGTAGCAATTCAGCAGATGGCACTCTTTCCTCTGAGGACCTTCTGTACCAACGTCCTGTACTGTAACGGGAGGCAGTGTTCTTTTGCAGATGATAGGCTGTTTGTTTCTCAGTTTGGATGTAAAATCAAGGTCCTCAGCACTTGTGATTATATATTCTAGGTTGTATGTGCAAGAATTAAAATACCGATACTCACGTACTCCTTATAAACTCATTTGGGAAATATGGGTATCTTACTTTCTGCAGTTTCAGAGTTAAAACTATTTCTCTTTGTTTTAAATGGTCTCTCATGTTGTCCTATGTTGTCAAACAGATGCTGACTTCCACTTCTGAAATGGATTGTTAGCACTGAATGACAAGATCCATATATACAGTTTGCCTTGTGGCTTGTTATATTGCAGTTATAAAATATTTTGACTCTTCAGAATGAAAATAGCTAAGTATCTGTAAAATTACTACTGTAGTAGAGAAACTTACTTGCAAAGCCTGGGTAAAATGCATTTAGATTTTAATTGGATTTTCATGTATAAAAATTAGAAGAATGTAGCCAGAAACAAGTAGAGAGAGAGTTCTAAAAGTACAGGCTGTCAACTACATAAATATCCTGGAAAATTTTAAGACTGCTGGGGGGGGTTGTAAACAACATTGTATTGGTGTCATTTCTTAAGCTTTACTGAAAGTATACGTTACCAGAAATGTAATCTCTGGGAGAGAAAGAAAGCATAGTATGCTAAGAAAGCAGAAATAAGGCTCTCAATAATTTATGTACCTTAAAGTACCAAATCCCATATATAGATAGAAAAAGGTTTCTATTTTTAATATACTCAATGTTCAATGAGTCTATTGTGTAATCACACTTTTTTTTTTTTTTCTTTTTGTATTTCAGTATTCATCTCCCTCATCAGTACAACACTTTTTTTCTCCTTTGTTGCACCAGTTAACACAGTAATATCAACTGGTGAAATCAGAAACCTCGTGCTACATTAAAACTGATTTTGGTGAACTCTTCATTTCTTCTTCCTCTCGTGATGAAAACCATTCACATGAGTAGACCTTGCTCTGGAAAGCTACATATTGAAGCAATTTTATAACTGAATTCTTATTGATTAACTGTATCCCAATGATGTGTAAAGAGGGGCAAGACCAAACAGCAAGACAAACTCTACTACCCTAATGCTAATACTCTCACAATGCTTCTAAATACCTTTTGGGAAATTGCTGTGTTGCAAGATATGCTGCTGTGTTATGTAATTTCTGCCCTCTTTTTGAATGTAATGTGAAAAGGACAAGGTCACTTTTTTATATCAATGAAGTAGCTGAGTGTATATTCTGGGGGTAGGTTATCCTCTTTAATTTTTGAGTGTGTCCACTGCATTTTTTAATAATTTCACTCTTTGTCTGCCTGGAAAGTAAGGCTTGCATCCAGGTAGCTGCAGGCAAAAACACCAGCCTTGTTTGTTTGTATGTCATTATCAATGGTAAAGACACTTTTTACAACATAATAGAGACTTTTTATCCAGTTACAATCATAAAGGTTGATTTTATTTTCATTTTGCCTTCTGTGTCTCTCCATTAATTAAGTATTGGTTGGCTTTGAAATCAGTCATGGGTTTTTGAACTGTCTACTGCTTCATCTTCAAGATCATCAGTCTTCTTAGCTTGGGCTGTAATAAGAGTTTTGCATATTGCTGAACAAGTAATATTGTCTGGAATTTAAATAATGTAGATTCAGTAAGAAAAATATTAGCATTTGAGGAAGAGTGCATGGAATTATGAATTACTGCTTGTCTGGGAAGTTAAAAATCTTAGATTCAAATCCAGCTACAGAGAGCAGAAGGGTCTGACAAAAAGAAAGCCTTTTTTTATATCCTTCTTTTTTGTTTGTTTGTTACAACTCCATCTACTTCTGTTTACTGAACAGACTTGTAATATCTTCATGCTAATATATTTATGTTCCTGTGATTAGACTGACATTAAATTTAGAATGTGTTTTGTGTGGAAGGTGCCATTTACTGTCTGCGTTATTGTCACTTAATAAGATAAAGAACAAATACGGTAAGGAATACTATGTTCTCCTCATTTAAGGCACATTCATGGAATTAGTTAAATCACTTAATATCTTGTATATGATATCAAAACAATAAATTATTTTGTTTGTCTTAATAAACAATTGGCATTTTCATATGAAGAGAGAATGCAGGAGAAAAGAGAATGTAGTATTTTACTTCCATGTTCACCAAGCTGCATGAGCTCCAAGTGAGAGGTGGAAATAAATATAGTACCACTTTAAAAGAGTCAGCCTGCATTTATCATTGTCAGCTCTAAAATAACTAGTTAAGCATAATGTTTACTTTGTGATAAACAGTCATCCAAGCAATTATCCAAAACAAATATATGCAATTAACTTTGGTTATGGTCCTGAATCCAAATACTTACTGAAGGAAAGAGGAAGGAATAGGGGAGGGGAGGGGAAGGGGAAGGGGAAAGGGGAAAGGGGAAGGGGAAGGGGAAGGGGAAGGGGAAGGGGAAGGGGAAGGGGAAGGGGAAGGGGAAGGGGAAGGGGAAGGGGAAGGGGAAGGGGAAGGGGAAGGGGAAGGGGAAGGGGAAGGGGAAGGGGAAGGGGAAGGGGAAGGGGAAGGGGAAGGGAGGAAACCTTTGCCAGAACAGAGGAACTTAGTTTGTGTATCACCCCCTCCCAGAAATTTTGTCAGAAACTATCTAGGCAACAGTTCAGGACTTTAAAAAGTCTAGAGCTATCTGAAGATTCACACAGGATTTTAAAAAATGCCTACAGTCCAGCTACAACTGATGTTCAAAGCCTTGGACTCACAAGTGCCTATTTAATTGGGATAACATTAAATGCTTTACAAGAATCTGAAGTGTGTTTTCTGTCTAAGACTAAAATAAAAGCTACACTGTGAATCTCCAAAGATTTGTTTACTAATAAGCTTGGTGCTTTTTGTAGTGTCTTTTCACCAGATGGGTGGTTATTAGCCTGGCCTGAGACATTGTTGACAGTGATCCCTTAAGCTGTCATGGTGGTTTCCTGGGCTCACCTTCAGCTGTTGTTACAAATGAAGACATGGCAGTTTCAGCCGACACACAGCATTCGGAAAAAAGTCCTGCAGCATGACGTAAGTCCACTGCCTGTAGAAGGCTAATGCTTATGACGTTCACTGTCTGTCAGGATTGCTTCTGAATAATGGAAGAAAAGGTGACATACGTCAAGGGGAAAATTAACTACTAATACAGCAATTAATTTAATGAAAGCCTACTTATTCCACCCAACTTCTGTTGTGCATCTATTGCTGAAGTAATTAAAATTGTTCTCTGTGTTCTTTGCTTCCTCTGTATTGTGTATATTGATGTTTTATGTGTGACCGATTTGGAAGTCTGAAGTTGGGTAAATTTTTTTATCATTATACTCGACCAACTATTCATTTTACTTTTTTGTCCATTTCTGTCAAATATATGCTTCTTTCTAGCAGTACATTGTAATGGGAAAAAGGAGTAACCTGTTAAAGCCAACAAACCAAGGCTCACAAGAACTGAGTCAATGACAAAGACTGTGATTATTGTCAAAACAAAAAAATAAAAACTTTTTTTTTTGTTGTTTATCATGTGGATACAAAGCTAATACGAGAAAGTATAGGAATAGTGAAAAAAAAAAAAAAAGAAAAACAGTTGTATTATTTTGATGAAAATTCCTCCATTTTCTACTAAAAATATTTTACTAAAATATTAGATCAATCCTAGCATCTTGTCGCATCCTCTGCAATAAAAAGATACAGGGAGCAATATGTACAGATTCTTGTGGGAGTCTGCAGTTGACTACATGCATCCACGAAGGACATAGCAAAACAGCCAGCCCCATACTGCTGCAAAATGTGCTCCTATCAGGAATCAACTGCATTCTTCTCACCATTCATTTCCTTAAAATTAAGTCTTTCTGAAGCAACTAACAAATGCATGTATGACAGTTGTTTGCTTCATCTAGAAGACTCCCAAAAGAGACTTAAATTCTAGTCTTGTATAAAGACAATGTACCTGCTTAGTTTTAAATACTGAACTCATCTTTTGGTTTGAGTGCACTGAGTCAAAGTACATCTTGGCAGGCTTCTGCTCCTGCTCAGAAGCCCAGCTTTAAACATAGATCAGAGTCAATGTTATATTTGAAACAAATGTTGATAGAGGTTCCTTCTCAGAACCATAAATCATTGATTTTTTCCCCCCAGACATTTTAAACATCAAGATTTTCCTGCCTCTGTTCACAATGAGCATTATCTTTTGGGGACATCAGAAAGCCATAGCTCCCATAGCTCTTGCCAGGTGTGAAGGACAGCAATATTAATTAATACTCTCAGTGAGGAAAGGAATGCCTGGATGCATATGATGTATGTCCTTTTGCACAAACCAACCTGTCCAATCAATGATCATATGAATTTACATTAGCATATCAGGTGCTGCCTCCTTACCTGGAAAGGATGTCAAAGGGATCCTGGGATAAACTGGACTACCGTAGTAAAAGAGTCGGAGGATGGAAAACCATAGTAATAGTGCTCTGTTGCTATTTCTGTGCACTGAAAACTTGTGTGTTGTGGAAACATAATTTTTTGGGTGATCATTTTTGCTTTAAGGACACCAACAAACACAAATTAGAGTAGCTCCGTGACTAGTGGAACTGGCAAAGCATAGCTTCCTTTCAATCTCCCAGAAGGTCATGTTACAGCTTTTTCTGTAGTGAACAGCAGATAGGACAGGGAATCAATGTATGGGTCATTATCCAGTTTTTATACTAAAATCACTATTTTAAAATTCAGTTTCCTTTTAAGGAGTTGGATTTCTAAATGAGAACTAAGCTTACAGAAAACTGAATGCTTCGTTTATGGAAAAAAAATGCTCTTGAAATTAGAGACAAAAAATTAGGTTTCTCCCCACCTTTTTTCAAAATGAAGACTTGGAGAAAATGCTGTAAATTTCATTTGCCACACTTAAAAAGCAATAGCAACAAAATCAACTTTGGATTGCAAAGGATGAGTAAAACCATTCTGTCAAGAGTACCAGCATTCTGAATGTGGCAATCTGTAAAGAAACTACCTCTCCAGTCATACTTCTCAGATTGCTGCCATAATGTGTAATTTTAGCGATGACAATACACATCGGATAACAAGGAGATATTGTAAACAAGTCTTCATGTGTTTGTGGTGTTCTCAGAAGCCAGATAGAGGTTGAGCTGGCAGTCGTCAGAATTTTGAGTTTAATATGTAAATAATTTTGCATTTCATCAATCAAAATTTTTCACAGATATCAAAGTGGAATCAGAAGGTTTAGGCTACCTACATTCATTTTTATTTTTGATACATATTTTGCTTACCACAGTGTTTCTCCTTTGTTCATTTTGTTGTTACTGTAGTGGTTGTAAATCAATTGCCCTGTTTAAAAGCTACTGAAGTCAAACTATAAAGCCAGAGTATGTTGGCAATTGTTTGTCTGCACAAGGTGAAGAGAATGTAACAAGCTGCTGTATCTTGTATTGTAGCAACGTGTACACCAGGAAGGCCCATGAGGAGGTTATTAATTCTGAGGCCAGAACTAGGCTAGAAGTGATGATTTTCACAGGTGAAAATGAATATTTTCATTTCATAGAGGAGACATTAATTTAAAGTAGATTAAAACATTCAGTATTATTTTTTTCATTACTTATAATATGGTGAGTAGGCCATGCATTAGAACTTGTTTACATGGCAGTTTATTCTGGAATATGTAGTCCGTATTTGGCTTACCAGTCATATATATTCTAATTGATTTTCTCATTTTTCATATGTGGCATGTTGGAATACATATCTGCTAACTTTGGCCAGATTGAATATGCAGATCAAGCACTTGTGTTTCGTGAAGATCTTTGCTCAAATAACAGCTCTAGATATGGTGAATGGAGTCAAGTCCAGTTGGAGGCCAGTCACTAGTGGCGTCCCCCAGGGCTCGGTGCTGGGGCCGGTCCTCTTTAATATCTTCATCGATGATCTGGACGAGGGCATCGAGTGCACCCTCAGTATGTTCGCAGATGACACCAAGTTAGGTGCGTGTGTCGATCTGCTTAAGGGTAGGAAAGCTCTGCAGGAGGATCTGGATAGGCTGGACCGATGGGCTGAGGTCAACTGCATGAAGTTCAACAAGGCCAAGTGCCGGGTCCTGCACCTGGGGCGCAATAACCCCAAGCAGAGCTACAGGCTGGGAGAGGAATGGTTGGAGAGCTGCCAGGCAGAGAAGGACCTGGGAGTGATGGTGGATAGTCAGCTGAATATGAGCCAGCAGTGTGCTCAGGTGGCCAAGAAGGCCAGCGGCATCCTGGCTTGCATAAGAAACAGCGTGACCAACAGGGCTAGGGAGGTGATCGTCCCCCTGTACTCAGCTCTGGTGAGGCCGCACCTTGAGTACTGTGTTCAGTTTTGGGCCCCTCGCTACAAGAAGGACATCGAGGTGCTTGAGCGGGTGCAGAGAAGGGCGACGAAGCTGGTGAGGGGCCTGGAGAATAAGTCCTACGAGGAGCGGCTGAGGGAGCTGGGCTTGTTCAGCCTGGAGAAGAGGAGGCTCAGGGGCGACCTTATCGCTCTCTATGGGTACCTCAAGGGAGGCTGTAGCGAGGTGGGGGTTGGCCTGTTCTCCCACGTGCCTGGTGACAGGACGAGGGGGAATGGGCTTAAGTTGCGCCAGGGGAGTTTTAGGTTAGATGTTAGGAAGAACTTCTTCACTGAAAGGGTTGTGAGGCATTGGAACAGGCTGCCCAGGGAAGTGGTGGAGTCACCATCCCTGGAAGTCTTCAAAAGACGTTTAGATGTAGAGCTTAGGGAAATGGTTTAGTGGGGACTGTTAGCGTTAGGTCAGAGGTTGGACTCGATGATCTTGAGGTCTCTTCCAACCTAGAAATTCTGTGATTCTGTGATATATTTCAATCGCAGTTCTGAATACCTTGTATGTCCAGAAACCAGGTGCTCAAACTGCATACTTAGTTAAAGAAGAGTAATTACCGACCATCTCTGAAAATTCAGTTTTAAGAAAACATATTTCATGTCGGAGGTAGAGATAGAAGCCTATTCTCCTGTGTGGTGTTCATTTTCTTTAAATTAAAGACCAACAGTTCAGTATTTCATTAATTCTATGCTCTAACTTACGCAGCAAATGAGTCAGGAATTCAGTAGACAACTGCTCCCCTCGTGTACAACCCTGATACCCCCTGCAAATGACTTGAGATTAATAAGCTCGGAAGCACAAGGAAGCCAAACTGATGTGACACATGCAGCTTCAGTTCTGTTTGTTCTTAACTCAGGGAGTTTGACTTTGCAGTCTTATATGTATATTTTTTTCATATAGCTATAAAATGTGACGACAATGAAGAGTTATGGGACTTTCTCTGTAATAAATGCAACCTTGTGGTCCTTAGGCCTGCTTATGATGACTGACATTTAACAGCTGTCAACTCTATAGACCTTAACAGGAAGCTAAATCTGTTATCTTTGCCTATGTAGCTTACTGAAACATTTAAACTAATGGAATAGAAATCAAAGTTCTCTGTTCTCACTGCTCCCCTCCAAGAATCTGTTCTCCCCTCTTTTACAGCTGCCACCCAGGATCTGGGAATCCAGACAGTTGTCCTTGGCCAGCCAACCCTCTGTTGCACTGGAGTGTTATTACGTACCCACCCACAAGTACATAGCCGTCTTCTGCCATGAAGCTCTTGTGAACATGAGCAACCCCAGTAATGTCCTCTGGTGTGGATTTAAAAGCATCCATGAAAGAGGAGTATTTGGAATTTTGACCTTCTTAGGTAAAAAAAAAAACAGCCAAACAAATAAAAAAACAAGAACTGATAGACACATGTTCTCTGTGCATATATTTTATGTATAAATACGTGAAGGACGGTATAGAAAGCGAAGGCAGCATAATGACACAGAATAAATCAGGCTGGAAGGAGCCTCATCACGGCCATTTGCAGTCCACTCTAATTAAGAGCATATGGGCAGATATGAAAGAAGTCATTTTCAGGGCAGGCTGTATCAAGCAAGACCCTCAAAACCAAAGCTGTTAATTGTGCAGTAGTTGTGTTTTGATTTCAAGCTAGCCCTTGTTTGAAATCTAACTAGTGCCTGGACTTGAGAGCAGAAAGTATCATTTTTCAACTTCCTTAGCTTATAAGGAAGGCCAAGGAACCTCCTCCTCAATTTCTTCCAATTCCATATACTTCTGTACACATAGAAGAGAGCCAATAAATCCATAGATAATGATGACTGCAAGAGGAAAGATCAAGTCTCAGACAACCGGAATAGCTAACTTAATAGCTGATAGCAAATACTTGCCGGTGTGCTTATAGAACTCAGAATTTCATGGAAGGAGATAATACTGATCAATACCATTAATATTATGCAGCAAAAGTATGGAAAAATAAAAGCGAGATTACTTCTGTCAAGATTCTAAATTTAATGATATCAGTGTAATCACAGGAACGTAAATATATTAGCATGAGTATATTACAAGTCTGTTCAGTAAACAGAAGTAGACAGAGTTGTAAACAAACACACAAAAAGGATATAGGCTTTCTTTTTGTCAGATCCTTCTGCTGCTGGATTTGAATCTAGGATTTTGAACTTCCCAAACAAGCAGTAATTCATAAATCCATCCAAGACAAACTGGTGAAAATTAGGATGACTCAGAGAACTGACTTAATATATTTGATACTAGGGAAAACAAAAGATTTATTTTCATCTGAACTGCTCAGTACGCTAAATGAAAAATATTAGTAGAAAACAAAGTGCAGCCCAAGGTCCTAGAGCATAAGCATATCCTTTTGTAACATGTAAGATGGAAAAATCATGGCCGGTAAGAATGAGTTCAGAAATTCGGTGTTTCTTTGGTTAACATTTCCTTAATAAGTGTCCCATGAAGGAAGAGAAAGACTCTTGAGGATGCGCTTATTTATACATTTCAAATGTAACTACAGGAATTATTTGCCAGCTGTTTCCTTGGCACCATCTAGGCCTACTGATAGATTATATCACTGTAATGATACTGTTAAGGTTAGATATTGAGGTTGCCTGAGACTTAACCTCCATCTTTTCTCTTGCAGTCATCAGTATCCACAGATTTCTTGGCTGATTTCTTCTTTGTGCACTGAAGTATGTGGAATCAAGCGATTTGAGGTGAGGTTAGTCAGCAATGGGAAAATTGCCTGTTGTTGGCAGTTTATCCTTAGTCTTAAACAATGTGCAACACCGGACAAACTTGCTGAACAGCCTCTACTACCAACACCAATTATTGACAACAGATATGTCTAGTAGAGATCATGTCTTTTTTGTAATTATTTTCGGAATACTACACTGAATTTCCACATCGGTACCTCATGGGAGGAATTGTTCCTCTCTTTCTGTATGTATTGAGATAAAAAGATCCAAAATGGCCTCCCCCCGCCTCTAAAATTTAAGACTGGCACTAATGACTACTCTGTAATTATCTTTACGTTGATCCTGTTAATGCTCAGGGTTCTCGGTTTCATAGTTCGGATGGCATCTACACCCACTTTGAGTCTAATCTTTTATGTTGCCCCCAAAATATTCAAACAATACGTCTCTAGCCTCTTGTTCATATACTACTAACAGGGAAATTTCTGCCATTACCCTCGGCGCTTTCACTGTAGCATCCTGTTAGCGCTACACCCAGCAAGGAAGGTGAATAAATATGCCTAGTCTAGCTTCTCATAGTCCTATTTTAAATCACATAGTCTTTTAAAAGGGCAAGCGCATAACGTTGCTCTGAAGAATGCAATAACCGATCTCCCTCTTCCCTCCAGGCAGCGCACTGATGGCTGCTCCTTTCCTCAGCAGCCGGCCTCGCTCTCGCCGCGCACGCGCACGCCGCTTCTGTTCCAGGCGTTCGCCCGTGTTGCAGTAACGTTTACCTCGCTGTTGCCCCGTGCTTCTGACGGAGGTAACTGACTCATTCCAAAGCTGCGCCCTGCCTGACAGCCGCACGCCCTTTAAACGAGGAGCCTACGTTGGATTTCTCCGCATCGCAAAGAATTCTTGCCGATAAGCGAGCAGATGAGGAAACGCGAGCGTGCAACCAGTCCCTCGGGCACGAGGTCGTCCGCAGCCGCTCTTGCACCAGCCCGGCCCCCTCAGGGGGCCTGGCTGCCCGAGGTTAAACCAAGCTTGGCCAATCGTCGCGGGTGTTACTGGACGGCCAATCACCAGAGAGCTCTGGGCGGCCCGCCCCCGCCCCGCCCCGCCCCGCCGGCCGTTTGCGCCGCGGCGCGTGGGAGCGCGTGGCGAGGCCAGGTGTTGGCGAGGCTCGTGCTCGGTGTGTTCCGAGCGTGCGGCCGGGCTGCTTGGCCTCGGGGAGCCTCGGGGAAGGGCAGCGGCGGGCGGCTGGGCGACAGCCCGCAAGGCCCTCGGCGGCGAGAAAGGTGCTGAGGCGCTTCCCGGCGCGGGACGGCTGGAGCCCCGGTAGGCCTCGCCCTGTGCGCCCACGCGGGCTGTCAGGAGCCAGGGACGAGGCTGGAGGCGGGCTGGAGGCCGCTGAAGGGCTGAAAGTCGCAAGGAGCACTGAGCTCCGTGGCTGTTCCCCCGTTTGGTGTAACTTTGATAACTGTTGTTAGCTTGGTAAAGCGCTGAAGCGTAGCAGAAAGGGAGACCGGACGTGGTGCGCCTAGGTTATGCGGGTCTTGTGGGGACTGTGGAGGTTGATTTTTACCTTTGGCGTTTTGTGAACGCGTGCAACCTTCTGTCTGTCATGCGGTTGTATTACTTCATATTTAAGTAGGATTTGATGTTGAAATCCAAGACAAAGCGCTGAAAACTTATTTTAGGGGTTACTGTTGGTGATGCAATGAAAAAAGAGGAGGTGTAACTTCTAAGGGTCATCGCTTTGCTTATCTTTAGATTTGTTTTTCTTGTCAAGAGTAGCATTTACGGTTTAGAGAAAAACTGAAAGATATTAATTGGTTGACATTGTCATGCTAAGGACGTTCTTTGGAGATCAGACCCCTGTCTTCTGTATTTCCTTTTTCTTAATGATACAGTTGGAAAAGCCGTTATCCCAATGGCTTAATAGATGAGTCAGAGCCCTTTGACGTATCGGGTAGTCTTTCTTAAACTATTTCACCAGCTATTGTAGCTGCCACATCTAATCAAATCAGTGAAGTTACCTGCAGCAGTGTAGTACCACATTACATTAAGTAGCTTTCTGAGAAGAAGTAGTAAACAGTGGCTTTTGTACTAAAAGGTACCAGGAGTTAATTTGATCAAAGTACTTGTATATCCTAGACGAATGGTGTCTTAGACTGTTTTTTTCTTCCTTTCTGTCTTAATAAGCATATTTAAAAATACACTTAAATAAAGTACTTCAGTTTATTATCTAGGTTAGCTTTCTAGAAGTTACACTTTGTGTTATGTGTTTTCTATTTTATGGATACCTCTCTCGGTTCTTAAAAGGTAAGTGTGTGTACAGTGTCTTTAGCAATGCTATTTGCAAATGCAATTAGGATACCCTGATTGAAGATTTTGAAGCCTAATAATCTGAACTGCATAAGTAGGCATAGTTTGTGTGTCAAAACTAAAGGTTCTGTAGAAAAACAGATCTTGATTAAAGCAAATTTGGTCAACTTGAATCTGTTTAAAAAAAAAAAAAATACAGATACATCTCCAATGCTGCATTGGAGCGTGTTGAAAAGAAACGCCGTGTTCTGTTTTAATAAACTAAAAATTAGCTGGACAATATGGATAAATTAAGTGTAACTTTTAAGGTAGCCAACTGCAAACTGTTATTGTATGGATGAAACTATTCAAATCTTAAAACTTAAGCTAACGTATCTTTAATAGTTCCAGTGCTGCTTCAATTATTTTGTCAGTAAACACATATTCAGAATGGTTTGTTTCAGTGTATGTTAGGTGTCTGTAGTATGTAACGTGCTGTGCTTTGAAATTAAGTTAATGAACAGTTAACAAAGTGAGCTGAACTTTTTGCAAGAGTTCTTAATCGTTGTGACCTGGCCAGATTCCAAGTTGTCTAATTACATAAGGTTATTTCCTGTTTAGCCTTAGTTACATGAGAGATGCCATCACTTCCTGTCCTAAGCTATTGTGTAGTTCTGGTGTCTGCTCTCTAACAGCTGTTGTACTCCGCCCTGAAAGTGCCACTCTTCAGTGGTCGGTGTAATTAACGACAGATACACTGAATTTTGAGGTGGGCTTTTTTGAACTCACGTGGTTAAAGAAGCAACAGGAGGAAAGGAAAACACTGCTTTGGTCAGAGAAAATTCTGCTTTGATTTTGATTCAGAACAAAGAGAGCATTGGGTAAAGAAAATTACCTAAGCTGTTTTGTAAGAAATGTAATAGAGGTACATAGGGAAGGGGAAATGCTATGGGTCTCTAAATAGAGAAGGGGAGAGGAAAAAATGGATTTTTTGGAAGATGATAAAAGACCTGGATTTGTAAGCTAGTATTTCCCTGTCTTATTCATTATAAAATGAGAATACCAGTACAAAGGGGACAAGTTGTGTTGTTTTTTTTTTTTTGTTTTTTTTTAAATCATCTTCAATAACACCAAAAACTTATTTTAGAAGGTTAATAGTATAATTATTTAGGTTAAATTGACATTGTTACTGCGTAAATAGAACTATGAAAATATTATTTTTACTTATGCTCCAGCCTTGTAGATGAGAAAAGATGTGAAAGACATTGGAGCAGTTAGGCTTGGGTATGAGACACTGCTAAAACAGAGTTGGCAGAATGAATCATTGATTTCTCTATCTTGTTAGAAGAGCAGGAATAGTCTTTAATAGTTGAATAATGAAGTAAAATGCAAACAACTTGTAGCTGCTATTGTCTCCTCTGGTGGGAGGAGTGCACTTATTAATAAGTGTATTTGGTAAGTTGTGTGTAGTATGGGCTGATGCAGAAGCTCCATAGGAAGGGTTTTTAGGAATTGATTGTGTGTGTTAAGTTGCAGAGCCTCTGGAATTTCTTCTGTCGTCTCATCTTCAGATCATCTGACTTCAAATCTATATTCTCTGCAGATATTTACAGTCGCTTTTCTGTGGATTCATTTGCCTCAGCACCTTTGCAAACCTTTAGAAAATCTGCCTATAAACTGATTTTCTGCAATTAAAACAGGATTTCCTAATGGGTTCTACTTAGAGTAGCAATCACATCAGTCCAGTTGAAAAGCTATTACATTTGTTTTATGTAGTATGTAAACATAATTGTGCTTTTAAAGATTTGGGGGGCTCTTTGTCTTCCTGACCTCATCATTACAGTGAGGAGAGTTAGATCCTCATTTGAGCATGCTGAGATGATGTCTTAAAACCAGGTGTGTGAGAGCATAAGGCCAGGAGTGTTTAGGTGTGTTAACCTATATACGTAGCCCTCGGAGAGTGATAGCGTAGTATCTGTGGTGCCAAAAGTACCTGTGATGAGAGTAAACCCCTTAAACGTAGAGTAAATTAAGCACAAAGGGTGTGCTTTTAACTGGTTTACACTGTTAAAGCTTTTGAATGTGAAGTTTTTAAACACAACTTGACCTTCAGAATTGAGTGATTTACTAAGATTTTTTTAAGAAGATTGACTTTTTTTGAGTAACAGCACACTTTGAGTGTTAAATGCTTCTACCCTTCATCAGAGGAATGGCTAGTCATACCAACCTTGCAAAAACTTTTCTTTGATGGTAACTTTCTATTGATCCTAACTGTATGTCGAGTTTGTCTTAACATATTTTATAATAATAATATATTTATAACATTTTATAACATCTTATAATAAAATATGTGCTTGGTGAACCCTTCCCCAGGACACCTGTTAACAAAAGCATATAGTATAGTGTCTAACCTTCAGAGACTATTGGATAGCTTTTTAAAACACTCTTCCAAGACTGTTACTTTCTTCAGATGAATGATAAGGACTGACTGGAACAGGGTATCTTAGAGGTGTCTGATACGTGTGAACGTTTTTGTGAGTCTTACCTTTACTTTGCTGACCTTAGTGCACAGCCGTGCAAGTAGATGAACTGTCACAGATAGAGGGTTGTAAACCTGTGCTGCCAGCATGTGAGTAGGGGTGGGGAAGAGAGGAACCTCTTAAACCGGCTTTGCCTTTGTGGAGATCGCAACAGTGAACTTCATCTACATAGTCCTGTAGGAATTTTGGGCTTGTCCTCCCAGACGAGTATGTATGTGATGATCTTTTAGCACATAAACGATTGTAGTGGTATCAGTGTAATTATTCAAATGTATAAGGTTATATGCCTATAAATACAAAGCCTGCTTTTTTTGTTTTCTCCCATTTCACCAATGAAATTTATGAATGCATTAATTTATGAATGCAAGTAGCTAAAGAAATAGTAATGATAAGATCAATAAGCATAAGAAAAGACAACTGAAACTACAAAACCATATGCTGATATATATATATATATTTATGGCACTTGCACTGGAAGCCTAAAAGGAATTTCAAGTCTATGTTTGCAATTAATTTGTCATACAAAGAAATAAAAAGAAACAAGAATACTTTTTAAAATACAGTATATTTCCTGCAGTTTGAATTTCCTCTTTTTGAATTGAGAATTACAGCTTTTAATATTGCCAGGGAGAGAACAGACAAATTTGGAGTCCAGGAACACTTCTGATTTAATAGTTACTCAGTTTAAATACATTGGTAGCATCCACTAACAACAAATTCTATTGAATAATTATTTAAAAAAAAAAAGTAAATTTCTTATTCTAAAATAAGAATTATAAAATGAGTTTCACAGTACTAAAACAGTTTTTTTCCATTGTAACCAACGAAAAAAACATCTTTAACCATTTTGTGGTGTAAGCTGCAAAATACTGTGTAGTGACCTAAAGCTGTTTTTTTTGAGGGCAAAATTAATATTCAGTGCAATGAGAAAGACAGTGCTCATATTTTTTATTTTGACATTAGATACATCATAGTGGTTTTAATTTGGATTGCTGACTTCGCTTTGTGAAGAGTAGTATGTCTTGAGCTCTGTGGATCTGTATTCAAGTAGATTAAATTCTGTCCTGCTGAGCATTACAGAAAACCAAGATTACAGAACACTCTCGGAACATACGTCTGCTTTCCAAAAGATACTATGGTTTGGCTTACTAATATAAAACATGTTTAGAATAGTTATTTTGAGTAGCAGTAATAAGAGTAGATACTAGAATTTATTTGAAACATTACAGGCAGAGATATTGTGTGTGTGTGTGTGTATATATATAGAGATATATAAACCAGTAAATTTGATAGCGAGATATCTAAACCCATTGTTCGTTTCCCCTTATTATAAAATCCTGTTATCTCTTAAGTGACAATATTACCGTCTTGGAAAATGTATGAGTTCTTGATTCATAACATTCTGAGCAAAACAGCTATTTATTGTATTAATTCTTACCCCACGTTTTTTTTTCCGAGGAACATTATTAGCAAATTTTGAGGTTAGAGAGGTACTGACCCAATCAAACACATACAGAGCTTGGACTCTGAGTTAATTAAATATGGGTTAATAACATATTATAAGGAAATCATTGTCCTTATTACAGTTATTAGGTACTTAGTCAAATTATAGCTTCAAAGGAATGCAGAGCATGGAGAACTCAGGACTAAATTATGCATTTGAACCTTAGGCCAGCTTTTACTGTTGAGACAGTTTGCTGCTAAGAGAAATTGTGTGTCATCGAAATTAAATGCCTTTCTGAGGATGGAAGGTTCCAGTTTTTAATGAAATTACGGAGTGTGGTGTAGCGAAATGATTAAAATCTGTATTCCGGGAATGTGGCAGAGAAAAAAAATCAATAAATGTTAGCAAACCTTTGCTGCCTGACATGAATCCTGGGAATGAAATAAACTAGTACAAAAATAACAATTAAAAACGTATCAGCACATTAATTTATTTAGCGTGAGCCTCATGAGACATCATCTTTGGTAATTTTTAGCATACATTGTACTGTGTAATGGGAAGCTTTCTTTTCTCCTATCTGTATTAGGCAGCGTTTTTGCCCTTCCCCCAGTGTCCCTGCATCGCAATCATTGTGCTTGCACTTATTATGTTACAAATGACCGAGGTAAGGCTGACATTCTCATTGCATGCAAAAAGAGCTGCTCTGCCAAGCTTTTTTTCCCCCTAATGAAGCAGCTTTGTGAAATCTCCCCATGTGTTAATACTAATGAAGATCCTCCAGCACAATTAAAATCACAGCCAGAGGCTGAAGAGGAAACAGAAAACAATGGCATCTTTCTGCGTGTACATACTTCTTTGTGCTGAGATCAGCTTTATTTAGAAATAATGTTGATTTCAAAAATGCTCATATGCAGCATTTAACCAGGCAAACGAGCCGAACATATTTTTGAGTTCTTCACATGCAATTTTAAGTATCTCGTACGGAGAAAATGTACTCATTGCGTTGTGGTATAACTTTAAGTCTATGCTGTTATGGTTTATGGAGAGCAATGCCTTGGCTCTTGAAGCGTACTTTAACCCCGGCTGAGTTTGAGACTGTGCCAAAGAAAGAAAAAAAAGGGGATACCACGTGTGTGGATGGAGGACTCGTTGGAGGGAGGCACGGGCTTCTCTCCTCGTTCACAAATAACCCTGGCTAGGTAGTTTATTAACAAAAAAAAGGCGTTAAAAAGCAAACTTGTGTCAATAGCTAGTGAATTTTAAGTTCAACATGACGTGAACTTAATCTCCTGCCCGTCTTATCTTAGTGTAACATAAATTTCACTTATGTAGTTCCCATGAAGTATGAACGGTGAGCGGTGCTTCCACACGCAATTCCCGATTTGCTCGGCTTCTTGAAAACGTCTCCCCTTTGGGGAGACGGGTCGCCTTTTTTCCAGTCGATGGCCACTGTTTGTAGCAGAGCATCTTTTGGTTTTCTTAAAGCCCGGACTTCATCTGCAGTGCAAGATGCCGCGTTAGTACTCGGGGGGGGGGGGGGGGGGACACGACTGCCGCGTTCGCGCCCCGAGCAGGCAGTCCGTCGCCAAAATCGGACCGGGGGCGGGCTGGCGGGCGCCCTTTTGTCGCGCTTCGGCGAGCGGCGGCCGCGTGCAACTTTTCCTCAGCGCCGGGAGCGGAGCGGAGCGGCGCGGGGACTGCGCCTGGCGGCCGGCCGGCCCGCAGCTCGCTGCCCGGCAGCCCCGGCCCGGCGCCGTGACGCGCCCCGCGCAACCCGCTGCCGGCCGCGGCCGCGCGCGACTTTGGCGGGCGGCGGGGGAGCCGCGGCGTGACGTCACTCCCGGCCGGCGGGCCCCAGCCAACCTCGCCGAGCCGCCGGCCTCGCCCGGCGCCGCGCGCGCCCCCGGCGCCGCGCGCGCGCCCCCGCCCGCTCCGCGGGGCCGCGCGCGGCTCCCGGCAGCGCTGGGCAGGGGACGCCTTCCGGCACGCGCAGCCCGGCGCCGGGCAGCGGGCAGAGCTCTCCCGGCCGCGGAGGTGAGGCGGCGGTGAGGGGGGGTGTGTGCGTGTCGGGGGGTCCTCGGGAGGAGCCGGGCCGCGGCGCGCTGCGGGGCCGAGCCGCGGGGGCTCCGCGCGGGGAGCCTCGGCTGGCGCCCGCCCGCCTCGCCGCCGGGCCCCGCGGAGCGGGTCGCGCCTTTGTTGAGCGGGGCCGGGGCCGCGGCCGTGCGCCCCCGCGGGGCCCTGCCCGGGCCGCGCCGCTGGGACCGGGCCCCGGGGGAGGCGGCCGTCGCCGGGCGTCCCGGGACGGGGCGGGGGCGCCGGGGTCCCGCGCGGCTTCCAACTTGGCAGCCGGTGTCCGGCCGGGCCGCGCCGGTCACCTCCCTGCCGGGCGGCTGCCGGCGGCCCTTTGTGTGGCGCGGCGCGGCGCCCGCCGCCGCCTCCCCCCACCCCTGGCGCTGCCCCGCGTCCCCCGGCCCCGCCGGCCGCGGCTGTCAGGCCCGACCCCGGCGGTGCGCGGAGCGGCGCGGGGTGGGCGGCGGGGAGCCGGCGGCGGGCGCGATCAGCGCCCCGGCACGGGCGGCGCCGGGCCCCCGCCTCCCCCGCGCTCCCGGCGCGGCCGAGGCTCGAGGGCGGCGGGGCGCGGGGTCGGCCGGCGGCGGCAGCGGGACCGGGAGCGAGAGCGGGATCGGCCGGGAGCGGGAGCGGGCCCCGCCGCCGCCTTCCTTTGTGCGCTTCGGTCCCTGACGGAGGGAGACGGGCAGCTGCGTCCCTGGACCGAGTTGTTGAAATTTATCCCTTTGTGTATATTACAATATCCTCCATTTTTCCTGCCCTCTAAACAACGAGCCTCTCGCCATCTTGGGCAGTTTGTTATTCCCGAGTCTGTCCTGGCCGTCTCTTTTAGGGGGAACATGTGGAAACCCTGAAAGTCTTTCAGGATGAGACTTGAAGTTTAGGAAATGTTACAGGGACAGACAGTGACGTCATGTAAAGTTTAAGGAGAATTTTTCCAAGAGCATGCACTTTCCCCTGGAATTCATCCCGATCTCAACCACACTTTAAAGAGAAGGGTTCCTAGCTGAGCTTGCACGTCCAGGGAACAGTAAGAGTGCGTTCCTTTGCTACCTTTGTAACAGGTAGAAAAAAAAATATGATTTTGATTATTCCCTCTCCCCTCCCTTTTTTTTTTTTTTGTCCAAGGCTTTCAGTATTGAATTTCTAATTCTTGCTGAATTGTTTTCTTGTTTAAAAAAAAATAATCCAAACTTATGTGAAATAAAAAAAATAGTAATAATCAGGAGACCTATTTATCGAAGGTGAAAAACTTGGTCCAGAATCTTCCCTGAGGAATAAAGAGTTTGTAGCTGGGATGAGGAACATGGAAATACACCGTTTTTCCATTTTGATGTGACACATTTTGGAGGCTTATTTGGAAGCAACAGATATTTTAAGCTTTACTGATAAAAGGTTCCTCTTGGAAAATATCTCTCTATATACGTATTACACGTAGTTCGGGTTTATGTTGCAGATGCTATATAACACGGACAGTAAAGTGTAGCTATTATGCTGAATTCAATACAAAAAAAAACCAACCCTCTTTCACTGCTGGCTATCAGGACTGTGTCAACTGTTATGAAAAGGGAAACAACAAAAGGTAGTGTTATAATTTATTTCTCAGTTACACTTTTTTTTTAACATCTCATAAGTTTCCACGGTCACATGGTAATTCTGGGTAAAACACTGCATAATTGATAAGGAAAACCTGTTGTAGGTAAAGTTCCATTTTTTCATTCTTTTTCCTGTACTCGGCTTACTTGCTGCATATTTACAGTAACACTAATGAGAACATGAAACTGCCTGTATTTAATTTGCATTTCCTTTGTCTTCAAGGGTGGGAAAAGCATTGACAACAGTTAACCTAGAAAGAAAGAGGAATAGCTGTTAGTACATAAAGACTTTTTCTAACCAAGTTGGTATTGAATAATGTATTTACGGTATCCTAAAAGTCATGTTGGAAGAAATGTCAAATATTTACCACAATGTGTGCCTTTTTTTTTTTTTTTAATGCATTAGAAAGAATGGCAGAATTGTCATGTTTGCCAGCAACATGAACCATGAACCTTAGGTAGATGAAAACGTTGAAATAGTTAAAGGCACGTAGAACAGATGGCTCTAAATTATACATGCAGCAAAGGTCTTAGAAGATGTGGCAGATTACAAATGGTGAGCAACAGAGGATAAGCAGTTTCAGAAAATGATAGTTACGATATTTGATGTCTTGTACCTGTATAATAAACCGTGCGTACTTTTGTCCCAGTGCTGCAAAAGCAATAATCTACATAAGAAAATGGTAGCTGAGGTAATTTTTGTAAAGTGTATATAGAGGAAACACTAAGAATTGTTAAGGGATCTTTGATGATAAAGAAGTATTGTTCTCTTCAAGCAGTTTTGTTTTTTGTAATTGTAGCAATTCCTTGTAAACAGTGGAGCATTAATACTGTGTTGTGTTGAAGTTCTTCATAAATAGAACCCTTTGAATAGTAAAAAACAAAAACACCTTCTTTAGAGAATCTGTCAATGCATCCCTTTCAGTAGTGACTCAAAAGTTATTTCTGAACGGCACAAAGTTTTGTGACTAATGTATAGCAGTAGTAGACTAGAATTGCACTGCTGGTATTTATCATCCTACTTTTTTTTAGTTATTATAAATGAAGCTAAATACCGATGTATTGGTTTCCTTTCAGTTTAGTGTTTTCAGAAAAATTACTTGTAAGTCATTTTTGTAGACCGTTGTAGGTTGTCAATTACATTGTAAATTTATTTGAACAGTGTTAGGGGAAAGACAATACATGCTTTGTGATTCTGGGGAGAAAGATGTTTATGAAAATCAGCTAAGATGCTTTGAACTTTCAAAGGATAAATTATCATTATTTTTTATATTATGCAGGGAATAAGCGATGATTTGTCATTTCAGTGGTGAGTCGTTATTTTCGGTAATTATTTAATCTTTATGCTGACCTTACGGTGAGAAGAAATTGCTACAAGACACATTTTTGTCTTGTGACACGCTGAAAATGCCAATAAGAAAGTAATGGAAGTCCTTCTAGGGCCTGTTGCCCTTTCTCTCATTTTCTTTGTTTGCATATTTATTATAGAACTGCAGTGTAAAGGAACAGATGTTTTGGAAAACATCCTGATGTGTTGCTTTTTCTTATGGGAGTGTATAACTGTTCCTTCTGATGCATCGACTTGACAGCTGGTTGATTTCATGGAGCTGCTAAGAAGCCATTAGTGGTGTCATTGAATTGAAACAGAACAGTCACTCCCAGCTTGAACTGCATTTGTTAGTGTCTTTGCAACTTCAGTGTTCTTACACAAGATGTGGAATAGCGCAGTTGCAAAGAAGGGGAGGGAGGTTCATGCTCTGTCTCGTCTCCCCGAATTAGTGGTAGGGAGGTGTCAGTAGTACTTGACTACTTTTAGTTTTATAAGATGCTTACCATGGCATATGCAGTATTTTGAGGGCTAAGATCTGGTGTATTGTGAGGCATAGTTAACACAACCAAAAATGCAATGTCTTCTACACTCACACACTGATACATTAAGGGCATCCCACAGTTCAAGTTACTTCATGGTGATATTTTTGTCCCTAATACAGGTTTCTTTAAAGACCTTTTACTTCTTGGTGCTAAATAGGAGGGGAAAAAATAAAATAAACCTCTTAGAATGTAGTTGTTTTTCTCAGAGAAAAATGTAATAGAGACTTTGAATAAAGATGTAACATAGTACTGAGCATCTTTTTTTTTTCTTTAAAAAAAAAAAAAAGCGAGCAAGTATTCTAATAGAAGATATCAGAAGAGTGGTACTTTGTGTTTATGTCATTTAGCTAATTTGGCCCAGTGAAGATTTCCTAGTCAGTTTTCTCTGAAGTATGGTACAACTTTTGAGTTGTTTTACTGCTGTACATTCAGTAAATGATGTCATGCCATGTTTTAAGCTAGTTTGTGTTCATAATTACGTCAGTATTTCTTCTGATGGCAGGCATCAAGGACGGCAGTGGTTTCTGTGATTATTTACTCTAGATCATCTTAAACATTGACAAAGTGGAATAAATGTATCAGTCAAATATTTTAAAGAAATCAGATATTTCTGATGAGGGTAGCCTGATGCAGAATCCAAGATATAGGTAGAGTTGATCTTTTCCATTTCACAAAAAAAAAAAAAAAAGAAGACATCCTATGCTGTAAGAGAGCATAAAAATAAAAATAAAAATAAAATTTTTATTTTATTTTTTTATGCTGCTACATTTCAGAGTAAAAGTCATTTTACTGCGTTTTTACTGTGCAAGGGTTGAATGAAAAAGTGCATCTTTATTGGGGGTTGGGGGAGTCGAAGTCATTTCCTGCTTACTCTTTGGGACGAGGAACGGAATCAAGGGTACTGTATTAGAAAAATTAGAGAAAGTAAATCCTCCCCACCCAATTTTACCTGCTTTAAAGAAAAAATCGGCCAGAGGTGAGTCACCACTTCTCATTTTAGTTTCTTAGTACTTTTGTGAAGGTGAGAAAGTGTTGGTTTCATTGTTAGACTCTGATGTACCTAAGGATTTAGTCTTTTACCACCATCATAAGAAGTTGATGGTAGAGGTGAAAGATAAGCTGTCTTCACTGTCTACTCTATAGCATGACTAGTAGGTACTTCTCGAAAACTGAAATGCCCGTGTTTTGTTAGTTTGAGAAGTTGCTGCCTGATTGCTTAAGTTGACTGTTGTTTTTTTTTTTTTTTTTTTTTTTTTTTAAAAAAAAGGGACCATATTTTCATCTAGTCTCTGTGGAATGGTAATGTATTTTTCACCTTAAAAATATTTTTTACCTTAAAAATGTATGATTAAGAGCCCAAGTAATAACATAGAAAATCTAATACAAATAGCACACCACTTCATATAATAGATGAATTCAAGTCTTGCCTTTTTTTTTTATCCTTTCCTCTGCCCTAAACTTACACCTGTGTAATGCCCTGGTCTTCAGACATTCTTTGCCAGATAACTAATAAAAATACTCAATGTACTTTTTAAAATCTGTATCAGACTTTTCCTTTCTAGAAAGAAAATAATCCAAAAAATACCTGATTTTACAGTGTGATTTCTTTCCTCCTCATCTCCTTTCCTCCACCTTTCCTCGAGAAATAGTGACTATATTGCTGTGGTAGCATTTAATGAGACCACCAGGTGAAAGAAATGCTCCTGGTGAGGAAGTCTTGTTTGCAGTTCTATAACGTAGCAAAAAGGAAAGGAGGTTTTCCCTGCTTGCTTTAAAAGAATCAATTTATACATTTGACATATTTCCTAATAATAATAATAAAAAAATATCTTTATGTGGATGTTTTATTTTTTCAGATCGGAGGGGAAAAGACAAATATCAAAGAAAGTATCCATTTTAAAATTTACCTAATGGCAGGTGATATCTCAGATGAGTCTCTGAAAAGTATGGGCTTGCAAAAAAGATAGATTAGGCTTGTCAGTGTCCCTGCCCTTTCCAAAGGGGGATGCTTGTTGTCACTGACAGGAGATCTTCCCCTTTGCCTTCCTACTCACGCCCATCCTGAATGTCCTTTGCTGGGTTTAAAGGACACATGACACTTTTCACTTGATGTAGGTCAGGCATTGTAACGAACTGAATGGGTTAAGCCTTGGTAGTTAGCAAGAAGAGATTGCAGAGATTTAGGTAGCCCCTGAGGGGATCATCGTACAAAACCTTAAACAAGTAAACATGTAAAGGCACCACCTGAAAACGTTATCTACCTGATGGAGTGTTTACTATTGTGAATAGTCCCATTGAAACCGATGGGAGTGCTGAGTGTAAGGACTGGTCACCAGAAGAGCAAGTAGATTTAGAAATAATATCATGACTGTCAGACCATGTCATCTTCTTGGAGCCTCAGAACTCAGGAGCTGTTGGAAGGGATGGCAAGGAATTTTCTTTTATGAACAGAAACCCTTACTAATGTGCTCTTGCAAGTTAGAGGCAGCATAAGCTAGATTTTCTTCAGAATATTTATTCAATATGATGGTACAGTGGTACAAAATACTCTGCCTAGCTGTTGTTGATTTGGAATCTATGAAGATTCAGTCTTGGATGAGAAGCTAAAACTTTGAAATCTTCTAGGGAGTTGTTTTTTTTTCCCTTCACTTAGAATATGTAACTAACAAATCTCGATTGTGACATTATTAACCAATTTGTATTGAGAAACTTGTGCGTTTTCAATGCTGAAACATTCTATTAAACAGTGTCTTGCATTTTATCAGATTACTATTTTAAAACAGTGGTTGTTGTTGGGGTATCCAAATATAATCGGGGAAAAAAAACAAACAAACAAAAAAAAACCATAACCTCCTCTTCAGTCCTCAGTGTTTTCTTGCACGAGAGAAATCCAGTTTGATGTTGATTATTGCAGTGGTCCATCTGATGTGTAGTGATGTAATTGTGTGGATTTTGCCCCATTTTCTGTTCTTACACCTTTCCACAAGGATGCACTCATTAATCAAAGACGCTGCACTCCTGCTGAGGGCAGAGAGGTTCATCAAAATTGGCAGCCAGTTTGGTGTAAAGAATGGTGTAGTGAAGCTCTTAACGTGCTGGGACATAAATAAATCTAAGGTCTTTGTATGCAAACCCTGGAGGTTAATACTGTATAATTCAATGTCCTGTCTTTGTTTTTATGATTGATGTTTTAAAATGTTTGAAGCATGATGCAAGCCTAGGAGGTCAGGGCTGACAATGTGATTGGCTGAAGCAAAGAAGTGTCAGCTTGGCTTAGACTTTTTTTTTCTTTCCTTACTTTTTTGCTGGGAGATAATTGTTGTACTGCCTGAGCTTTTATAGGAAAGTTCTAGAGATTGACAACCCCTGCTGTGATAATGGACTTAGTGCATGAAATGCCAGTAGCGTGGTCCTATTTGTTCTGAAGCTTTACTGCTATTTGTATCCTTAACAGAGCTAACGTGTAGAACAAGCAAAAACTACTGGGATTTCTCTGTAGAAATAGTGCTGGGATTTGGCTTTAACATGGATTGCTTGCATATTCTTAATTTAAGAACAGCTGGTTAGAGCAAGCACATAGTCATTTGCAAGCTATTATAAACCATTCCAGTCACACATGGAGGCTGTGATTGAGTGTTTTTTTTATTGATCTACCTGCATTTGAAACCTAGTCACTGCAGCCACAGAGGCCTTTCATTTCAGCCAAGCTTGCAACACAGAACAGCCTCAATATTAAATATTCAATTCTAAGAAAATGTTGAATGATAAAATGTGAGCTTTAGAGAAACAAAATGTAAGGGTCAGCAGTGATGCGCATCTTAAATAACAATTGTTTATGTAAAGCAGCCTAAAAAAATAACATCAACCAACTGCTGTAGTCCTTTGATTTCTTTCAGTTTTCCAAATAAGAAATCATTAGACTTATCCAAGGTTACACTGGTAAAACTAATTGCTGAAATATGCTGTTTTAATGCATTGTGTGCCCAGTGCTTTTGGAGGGAAAACCAGAAATATGAAATGTGATTATATTGCACAAAATGGTGGTGTAATAAGCACAGCCTGTAAATAAATTCTTATTTTGTATGTGTGGAACCAGGAAGATGGGAAGCCATTAAAGAAGGTTCCTTAATGTGTTAGTCAGTCAGTTAAAAATACCTGGAGGAGGACATACAGGCCTGAAAGATGGTCTAGTTTTTCAAGCTGTATTAGTTGATTTAATAAAAGATACTATCTCTCCCTACAGCTGTGTTTTTTTTTTTCCTTCTTTTTTTTTTTAAGTACTTATAGCACTTTTAAAAAGGTTAACCATAAGAAATGTAAAGTAGTGCTTTTCCATTGCAGCACTGATCATTTTTCATCCTTGGATTTACCCTAAAGCATCTCATTGCTTCTTTTCGATGTTGATGAAAGAGCTAGATCAGAGATAATAGTTAAGACTACAGCTGTGTGGTTTAGGAGAAAAGTGAGGCAGAAGAGCAGAGTGCTCCATAGTTCCATTATAAAGCACAGTTTTAAGAGCTTTCAAAGCAAAGAGAATTCCTCTGTCGTCTTATTTAGCTAGTCTAATATTAGAAACAATAGGGTGCCCATTTTTTCTCTTTAAAGGAAATTACTTTAAGGAGGGCTCTAAAGAAGTGAAATGGGTGCTTTGAGCCCTCTTTTTTTTTTTTTTTTTTTTAGTGGAAACACTGAATGGGAGTAGTCTACTTAGTAATCATTGACAATCAGAAAACAATGGACAGTAACTGAAATGTTCTAATCATTTTGTGGGTATAAGGCAGTGCTGAAAGGATACTGTCCCAAGGAAAGTGTGATTGAAACAATTGTCTGAGAAGTGGGAAGAAAGTTGAGATCCATTTTCCTGTATAAAAACAATGAAAGGGTGTAGATTATTGTACCGTTGAACGGCATAAAAATAATGGATTTTCTTCTTCTTGTGTTCAGAGCTTTTGTGTATTAGTACTGAATAATTTGAAAAAATTACAGCAATACATTCCATCAATTCTCCATTGTTCTGACACCTTAGTAGAGAAAACACTGATTGTCAATCATACCTTGAATGTAGTGGAGTAGGATTTGGAACATGGGGTTTAAGCAAAGTGGGTGGATAGGACAGCAATTGCTGTCTTTTTAAGAGGTGCTTTCAGATTTGTATTCCTAAGACTTCAGTGTCATCTTCACTAAGACAAATGCATTTTCGAACAAGAGTGGGAAGTATTGATTCTATAGTTAGTCTTGTCCAGAGGGTTTTCATGAGCTGTTTCTTGTGACTGTATGAAGAAGTCTGTTGATCATGGAATGGAGTAGTCAAACAGCATGCTGGGAAGGAAGGGAACTTGAAGATAAAACTAAAGTGAAGGGCACTAACTAGTAACTGCAATTGTTACAAGTAATCACTTGTAAAAATGCACTATTTTCCCTGGTGTAAGGAACTAAAAGGAATAGATTATACTAGTAACTTCTTTTTTTTTATGGTGTATATAGCAGCTTGGAATACTTCCATGAATTTTTGGAAAGGTTTTCTGTATGTCAGCCTGTTCCTGATTCTTAAGATATATTGGTGATCTGTTGACAAGTCTCGAAGATGCCAGTTAACTTTTGGTGTTAATTGTTATGTTGTTGTGGATATACAGCATATTGCAAAGTTTACTATGTTGATATAAGTGGTTTATTCAAAGATACAATTAAGTGTAGACTTTTTTTTTCAGTTGTATGAATTAATTGTATATTTTGAGAGATCTGTTAGTAACATAACGCCTGTATCATCCAAACAGGCGTGTAAGGGAGGCAACTGCCCTTTTTTATTTCTTTGGCTCTAAATGCTTTATTTACATAATTTATTGTAGTTTTGGTATCTTGTACAGTGCTTAGTATAAATACAGGAGCAGTCACGTAGTGCAGTGATCTGTTTTGTCTGTTTTAGGAAAAGTTTAAAATGCAGTTCAGTGGGATCTCTAACACAGTTAGGAAAGCTGAGTGACTTAATTCGCTTCATACATTGACCTCAACAGAACTGGTCTGCATTCTATTCATTTTTATAAAACTTGGACGGGGAGAAGGGTACATTCTTAAGTGTTTGTTTTCCCTGTTGCTTCCAGCAGCATAGGCGGTAATAGTTGAGTCCTAGTTTAGTTTGGTAATGTGTGTAGATCTTCGTTATGTTCTATTTACATACAAGAATTTTATTCTTTAGCAGCCCCTACAAAGTTTCCGTACGTAATTTGAGTGATTCATAACTCAATAAATCCTTTGTGGTTTACTGCAGAAGTTTGAATAAATATTAAAGAGGTATTTTGGTGCCAAATTTCAAATCTGTTTCTTTATAATAGTCACTTAAGAAACTTTTAGGAAAAAAATCCCTTGCAAATTTCTGTGGGTGACCCAGCACAGAAGGTAGTACAGAAATAGTAAATCACTATTTTTGGTTGAAAATGTCCCTGCAAGTTGTAATATGTTGCTTAGCGTGAATTCTGCTGCTTGTAGAAAGCAGTGACCAACAAATGTTTTTTTTCAGAGTTATTTCAGAAGAATTTTCAAAGTGTACAGAATTGATCTTTATGAGCAAAAGTTGCATTTTTATGTTAAGATTCAGTCAGGCTCAAAATACGCATTGTGAGCACTGTATAAATACGGCATTGGACAGATTGGTAGATAGAGTTCCTACCAGCCTAACAATCAAAGCAACAATTTGGAGAAGTTACCTATATTGTCTTATGTTTCTTACGAGGTCAGAATGTTAAGGTAGAAAGTAAGATTCATGTATCGTTTTGGATGTATGGTGGTATACTACTGTGTTGAAAGGTTTTTCTGACTTGGTAAGAGGGGATATTTGTTTGTATGGCTAATCTTCAAATTTTTCATGTGTATTTTTTAATTCTAAGGTTTGTGATAGTTTACTTAGAGAAAAAAGGATAATCAGTAAATGACTGGTACCTGAGTTGTTGCATGTAGCTGTGGAAGGACATTCACAGAGTCAGATAATGCCTTTTTTTTTTTTTCTTTTTGTGTCGAATCTAAAGTGTTCCCCTCAAAAAGGGGGGAAAAGGGATCTTTCATTTTGTGTCGCTTTAACCATCTTTTTAAGAAGTTAGTTTATTTTGCAGTTGGCGTGGTGATTGGGCTTGTCTAGCCCTGAGCCCACTGGCTGTGACTTATCCCTCTGCAGTATCATAGTTGAAGTTAGATACTACTTGTTTCTTGAAGATCCATACTTATACAGTTACAGTGCTACTGGACAGAAAGATGCCAATTTGATTCTAAAATCTTGTGTAAAATCTTGTATTAAAAAGAGTAAGGGGCATCAGGTTGCTTCATGTATATATATATATATATATATAAAATAGAATCATAGTAAGGTTTGGGTTGGAAGGAACCTTAAAGATCACCTAGTTCCATCCCCCTGCCACGGGCAGGGACCATAGAAACATAGAATATCTGAGTTGGAAAGGACCCCCAAGGATCATCGAATCCAACTCCTGGGTCCCCAAAGGATCGCTTCCTCTCCCCCTCCTCCCCCAAATAAATAAAAAAAAAAAATCAGACCATGTGTCTGAGTGTTGTCCAAATGCGCCTTGAACTCTGACAGGCTCAGTGCTGTGACCACTGCCCTGGGGAGCCTCTCCCAGTGCCCGACCACCTCTGGGTGCAGAACCTTTCCCTAACCCCCAGCCTGACCCTCCCCGTCCAATCTCCACGCCGTTCCCTCGGGTCCTGTTGCTGTCCCCAGAGAGCAGAGCTCAGCGCCTGCCCCTCCGCTCCCCTGGTGAGGGGGCTGCAGGCCGCCATGAGGCCTCCCCTGGTGAGGGAGCTGCAGGCCGCCATGAGGCCTCCCCTCGTGAGGGAGCTGCAGGCCGCCATGAGGCCTCCCCTCGTGAGGGAGCTGCAGGCCGCCATGAGGCCTCCCCTCGTGAGGGAGCTGCAGGCCGCCATGAGGCCTCCCCTTGTGAGGGAGCTGCAGGCCGCCATGAGGCCTCCCCTCAGCCTGCTCTGCTCAGTGCTGAATGATCCAAGTGACTTTAGCCACTCCTCATATGTCTTTTCCTCTAGACCCTTTACCATCTTTGTTGCCTTCTTTTGGACACTCTCTAACAGCTGTGTATTTTTGTTACACTGTTATGCCCCAAATTGCACATAGTACTCTAGGTGAGGCTGTACCAGCACAGAGTAGAACCAGATCATCACTTCCCTTGAACAGTTAGCAACTCTGTTCTTGATGCACCCCAGGATATGTTTGGCCCTCGTGGCTGCCAGGACATGCCGCTGGCTCACGTTCAGCTTGCTGTTGATCAAAACCCCCAGATCCCTTTTGGCAGGGCTGCTCTTCAGTATCTTGTCCCCTAGTCCATGCATATAACCAGGGTTGCCCCTTCTTGGCTGCAGATTCTGGTATTTGCCCTTGTTAAACTTCATATTGTTGGTGATTGCTCAGCTCTCTAATTTGTCCAGATCTCTCTGCAAGGCCTCATCACCCTTGACGGAGTCAACAGCTCCACTCAGTTTGGTATTGTCCACAAACTTGTTTGGGGGTATTTAGGGAAAAGTTGGACGTGGTGCTTAGGGACATGGTTCAGTGGGGGATATTGGTGGTAAGGAGGTGGTTGGACCAGATGATCTTTGAGGTCTTTTCCAACTTTAATGATTCTGTGATTCTGTGAACTTGCTCAAAAAACACTGAACTCCTTCATCCAAACTGTTTATGAAAACATTGAAGAGGATGGTCCTGAAGTGGAGCCCTGGGGAACCCCACTAGTGACATGTCACCTGCCTGATGTAACCCCATTTACAAGAACCCTGTGGGCCCAACCCATCAGCCAATTGTTTACCCATCTTATGTGTATGCTCTTATCTAAATGTATTCTGGTCATTTTGTCCAGAAGGCTACTGTGCAAGACAGCATCGAATGTTGTACTGAAATCCAGAAAGATTACATTAACTGGCTTCATTTGGTTAACTAGCTGGGTGATTTTGTCCTAGAAGGAAATCAAGTTTGTTAGACATGACCTTCCCCTAGTGAACTCATGTTGGCTCTGACTGAAGACTGTGCTGTTCTTTAGGTGTCTTTCAACAATTCCCAGAGTAATCTTCTCCATAATTTCACCAGGCACTGAAGTGAGACTGACAGGCCTGTAATTGCCAGGATCTTCTTTCTTGCTCTTCTTGAAAACTGGGACCACACTTGCCAGCTTTCAGTCAACTGGGACTTCTCTAGATTCTCAAGACCGCTGAAAAATAATTGAGAGAGGCCCCATAATGACATCAGGCAGATCAGTGAGTACTCTGGGATGAATCCTATCAGGCCTCATGGACTTGGATGCATCCAGGTGTAGCAGCAAATCCTACACAAGTTTGGGGTTAAATGGGAGTTCATCGTTCCTACAGTCATCGTCCTTCAACTCATGGGCTGGGGTGGGGTCCCAGAGCCTGTCACTGGTGTTGATGAGATGAAAAATGCATTAAACATCTGTGCTTTGTCAATATCCCTGTTTTTGAGGTGAGCGTCCTCATTAATTATCAGACCAATGTTTGCTCTGGTCTTCCTTTTCCCATTAACATACTTAAAAACAGCCTTTTTTATTGTCCCCCACACTGCTGGCCAGCTTCAACTCTTAATTGAGCTTTGGCCACCTGAATTCCCTCTCCACAAAGATGAGCAGTATCCCATTAGTCCTCCCATGCCACCCAACCTTGCATCCAGTGGCCATACACTTTCTGCCTAAGCTCTCGAAGATCTCTGCTCAGCCAAGCCATCTTTCTGCCCCTCCTGATTGACTCCTGATATTTTGGAATTGCCTGTTCCTGTGCTCTTTAGAGGTGGGGCTTAAAAACCGACCAGCATTGATGGACCCCAGTGTCTTTAAAAGCGGTTTCCCAGGGAACCTTACTAACTAGTTCCCTGAGCAGTCTGAAGTCTGCTCTCCTCTAATTCAGGGTTGAAGTTTTGGTGGCAGTTTTCTTCCTATCACCAGAGATTTTGAATCCAACTCCCTTATGGTCACTATGGCCAAGGCAGCACCTGTCACCACTTCACCCACCACACCCTCCAGGTTTACAAGCAACAGGTCCAGACGGGCACCTTCTAGTTGGCTTTCTTAGTACCTATACCAAGAAGTTATCATCAGGGTGCTTCAGGAATGTCCTGGATTTGCTTGTCTCAGCTGTGTGATATTCCCAGTTGACATCTGGCAGGTTGAAGTTGGGATGCCACCCACTTGATCAGGTTGCTCAATTTTGTAAGAAAATTTTGGGTGTAGTATGATGTCACTATATGCTTTATAGAGTTTGATTTAAATTCTGATTTATTGACGAAGTTTTACTCTGAAAAAATAACAGCCACATGCAGATCAAGAGTAAATTAAGACCTTTCAGAATGTGTTTTCAAACTACCTACTTAAAATCCATGAGATCCATATTGATTCTTTTACCGGGTTGCCTATCTGTACAATAAGTGATGTCAGAATTTGTGATGGCTTGTTTAAAATGTGTGATTTTTCTTCTAGTGAGGTAATTTGAAACAATTATAGTTATACTCTGGGCTGAGTTTTTCTGTTGAGAAATGAAAGTTTTACCATGGTGAAGAAGCACTATGCTTATGGAGAGGTCTGAATGAACTCAAAGAGTCCCAGGATACAAAGTGGCTGCTTGAAATTCATCACAGAGTAATATGGGGTGGTATATATGGAGCAGAGAGAAGCAGGGCATCACTAACTAAACACACATAGTGATGGATTCTAAAATAATTACCTGAAATCGCATAGCAATATTGGAGTCAGTGCATTGTTTGGTTAAAAGTACCAGTTGAGAAGCAGTCAAAATGCAAATTTGACATGTTGCTGGGAAAAGAATAAAGAACAGAATGGAAAACATATAAGCTACTGCATTACTTCAGGTCACCCCGTGTCAAGTAGGAGAAGAAAAAGTAAACAATACTGAAAGGAATCATCAGTTATGGAATGTTTTCCTTATAAGACGAGAGTAAACAGTTGTCTTCATCTTGGGCTATGTGACAAATTGCTATAAACTCATACTTGGCATAGAGAAAGTAAATAAAAAAAACAAATTCTGGACATTTCAAATATGACTGAAATAAATTATTAGAACTAAAATCACCCAGTGAAACAAAACCCAATATTTTGTTAACATAAAACAAGAGCTATTGCTTTCCATGTGATGACTGGTTAAATTGCAGAATCATCCTTGGATGCTGTAGTGACGAACATTGGAATGTACGTAGAATGATCAGGTAAGTTAATATAAGGTGTCTGTCAGTGGCTGCTGAACAGTGATTCAAATGTAACGTTACATTTGTGAAATCATTATACTTGTGATTTCCGAGTGGAGGATCTGTACCTTCATTCAGAATTACTGTTGCTGTTTATATTGTTCTTATAAATGTTAGTGCGGTCTTTGGTAACTTGTGTAGATGAATTAATAGATGCCAAAATATAAAAATACATATATGATTCTAATGACTACAGAGATTTTGTTTTGGTTCTGTTTTGTTTTATTTTGTGAGGGATTGAACTGTAAACATCTTTGGCTTGTGATTGTTTACCATGTTTCTTCAGTCATCTCTAATTGTCCTATCCTTCAGTTTTGTACTCTTTTTGCTCTGAGTTTGTTAACATGCATTCTTCCATTAACATGGTACAGAGTAATTTTATGCAATGTAACTTCAAACCTTACAGATTTTTCCCATATTCCTTGTCTTCTCTATACCCATGTGTGTCTGTCTGTTAGGTATATCACATGTGAGGTCATTAAGAGGTTTGCAACACTTGTGAGCTTAGTCCCCACCCAGGACATTCCAGTATTTGTTTACCTTCTAGAGAACTGGACTAGCTGATCTTTGAAGGTCCCTTCCAACTGAACTATTCTATACTAAGAGCTCCCCAGAATCCGAGAATGGCTGAGATTGGAAGGCACCTCTGAAGATCATAGGGTTCACCCCCCTGCCAAGCAGGATCACCCAGAGCACCTTGCGCAGGATGGCATCCAGGTGGGTTCTGAATATCTCCAGAGAAGGAGACTGTGCAACCTCTCTGGGCAACCTGTGCCAGCTTTCAGTCACCCTTCCAGTAAAGAGGTGCCCTCTCATATTGAGATGGAACCTCCTGTGCTTCAGTTTGTGCCTGTTGCCTCTCATCCTCTTGCTGGGCACAACTGAAAAGAAACTGTATCCATCCTCTTGACACCCTCCCCTCAGATATTTGTACCGATGGATGAGGTCTCCCCTCAGTCTCCTCTTTTCCAGGCTCAGCAAGCCCAGCTCTCTCAGCCTGTCCTTGTTTGACAGGTGCTCCTCATCATCTTAGCAGCCCTCCTCTGAACTCGCTCCGGTAGTTGTATGACCCTCTGGTACTGGGGTGCCCAGAAGTGGGCACAATACTCCACATATGGCATCAGCAGGGCTGAGCAGCTGGGAAGGATCACCTCCCTTGACGTACTGGCAACACTCTTAAATTAAGCCCAGCGTTCCCTTGGCGTTCTTGGCCAGAAGGGCACGTTGCTGCCTCCCTCCCAGTTAGCCAGCTGTCCACCAGGCCTGCCAGGTCCCTCTCTGCAGAGCTGCACTCCAGCAGGTCAGCCCCCAGCCTGGACTGGTGCTTGGGGTTGTTCCTCCTACGTGCAGGACCCTGCACTTGCCTTTGTTGAACTTTGTTGAACTTGATGATCAAAGGAGAAAGGTGCTCAGAAAAAAAAAATCAGCCCATGAAAAGGCAGAGTTAAAAAAAAACAAAGAGACCAAAGGAATCCCTTATGTTTTGCAGTGTTATACTGGCAGAGATGTGATTGCAGTTTTGTTCAATCAGAAGCCTCATTTCTTTTTTGTTTTGAGACAGAGGCCAAGTTTAGCAGGGACTGGGTAGTACTCACCCTGAGAGTATTGTAGATGTAATCTCCGCTGCCTGTGGCAACCCAAGACTGAACTGCTCAGAAAGAGAAAAATGGAGAGAGAACAAAAGCAATTCCTGTTCTAAAATAGGAGCCTGGGACAAGCCCATCTATTACGGTGCCAGATTTGCATGAGCAAATGAACGAGGACTATGCATATGACAAAGTATGTGTGTTCTTATGTGGGGTGTGTGTGTGAAGGGTTTTTGCTGAGTGATGAATTTTCGTGCTGTGCAGATTCTTGTATAAATTAAGAGTTTGATGCTCCAGATCATACTTCTCTAGTTATTTTTGCAGACTTATTTTTTGACTTCTCTCCCTCTGCTTCTGATTTTGTAGTTTATTAGCATTTTGGAGTACTTTTTTTTTTTTTTTTTTTTTTTTTTTTTTTTTTGGTGGGTAGCACTTCTACCTAAGCTGTTGTTTATCCTCTCTGTTTGTTTTTCCTGCTGCCATGTGAGTTGCCATGGGAGCAAAAGCAGAACTGGGAACCAGCAGCCAGCAACTGAAGTTGGAAGGATCCTGGCTTAGTTTCTCCTTCTCTTTCCATGGGAACAGATGTTCTAGAAGGGAGGATAATGTAAATACTTAAATTACTTTGGCAACTCTCACTTACCTTTTGTGAATCATCTGACATGGAAAAAGAGCACTTAAAAATGACGTTTTCATTCTGAACGTCAGGGCAAGGCTGTGAGTAGTCAGATTAATGTGTCAGTAGAAAATGTTGGAAAGCAGCTACATTTTAGCTTTTGGGTAATGATTTCAGGATTTGATACATAAATGTGTTCTCTTAAAAAAGATTGTATGCCTTTCCATTAAATCCTAAGCCCAAACATTGTGGACTATGCTGCATATCTCCAAAAATGTCTTTCAGTGATGGATTTAGTTAACTTTCGGTAGATATAAGTAAAATTTAGACCAAACTACAGAGGTGTCGTCTAAGCAAAACAACATGTGCTTTAGCCAAATACAAGATTCTAAAAAACAGTGACATGCAATCAAAACAATTTCTGTTGAAACGTTGTGTGAACAAATGTTTGGACCATGGACTGTATTCTTCTAGGCCTCAACTGTTAAGTCAATCCTGGAGTAGATTTACAAATTCCTAGAGCACTGACTATGTTCAACAATTCTATAACTGCTTAAAAAAAATTACAGGGGTTTAAGAGAACGTTTGACACCATAGACTATTTGCTGTGATGATTTTGGGTAGTTACTGTTGTATCTGAATGTTTGTTTGACAATTGGAGCTGATTATTCCTCAGTTTTAGAAAATGTATTTAAACTTCGGATAGTGTATAGAAGGTATTTGTGTGTATTAGCATATTTAAATATTGGGACCACAATTGGAAAAAGCAATTTTTATAGTATGCATCATATATATATTATAGTCAAAGTACAGTGATTTACATATTAGAGGAAAAAATTGAAGCACGTCTTAAAAAAACAAACAAAAAATCACACACACACACACACAAATCTATTTTTCTGGATATGCTATCTACATTTTAAAATTGCAGTTCTGTATTTGCATAACAGGTTTTTAAGTCCCAAACTGTCTGACACAAAAGGTGCTGACGTGAAATGTTTTAAAGAGGAGGAAAATTCTGAGCAAGGTTTTGCAAGCATGTCGTTAAAACTTTGTTGAAAAAGGAGTTTTATTTTTTTGTGAACATATAGCTCCTCTTTAAATAAAGCTTTGTCTTGGATGTATTTAGAGACACTTTTAGCAACTTTAAAAGAAACTTCCTTCAATGTAGTGCAGAATTTTAGAAATTGTCATGCTGTGAAACTACTAGCAAAAGTGTTTAAGGTGCAAAAATGGGTGGGTTACTTAGCCAATACAAGTTCTTTCACTTCTTTGGGAAGTAATTGTTAGTAGTGCAGTAATCCCAACTGTTATATGAATAGTACCAATTTCCTGTAAATTATGACTTAAAAAATGGTAGTCATCTTGAGGTTGTTGACATTACATTAAATGGAAAAAGCTGTTATCCTAAAGACTTAGGAGTATTGCAAGTAAGTGGCAGTTAAGTTCAGTTAAATTAATTAATGTTTGGCTGGAGTTAGAAATAAAAATGATGGAGCTACTTATGTCCTGTGGGGCTTGCAGTAGCTGAGGCATGGAGTTTGCATCTAGTTTAGAGAAGGCCTATTGCATCTTTACCCATTCAAAATAAAATAATAATAAAAAAAATAAAAGGGGACAGCAAAAACTACTGGATTTAAACAATCTTCTAATTAACTGGAATTTTTGTTACTATGAGAAAAGTTTTGCCCCACTTACACTGAATAACAGTAGTCAGAAAAACCTGAGAGTATTTTTTTTTTTCCCTATTCTAAGCAGATACCGAGTTTAGCACACTCCTACAAACAAACAAAGCCCAACTGTTCCCAGAGAAAAGTGTTAGAGAAAGCAGGAAAGTAATCATATGTGTCTGCCTATCCAGTGAATATAGTACTTGAATTGTTTTATATGTAAAAGTTTGGCTTTGTGTTCACAGTATTCGCATTGTAGTTCTTAATGATGTCAGGAACCATCCCAATTAAAAAGTTAATTTTGATGTATTAAAATGGTGTTAAAAAATTAAACGCTCTGGAATGTTGATTCTACATAATGTAGACTTTTGAAAATCTTTAAAAAATTTTGTCTTGGATGCGGAGCCTTGGAGCTGTAGATTAACTTGTGTTTACACACTTTACTGTAAACAGGTTGATTTCAGATTTATTTTTTTTTTAATGAAATGGGACAAGTAATTTCTGATAAAATCCAGAGGCTTGCTATTTACACAGGAGATTCCTTCGTGACCCTTTCGCCTTTGAATTGCTTGTTGCCAGTACATGTGCGATGATATGATCACACTGTCTGTTCACCAATTTGTCCATGTGCTTGTTCACTCCATGTGGTAACTTCAGTTGCAATTCATTTTCAACTGTAATTGAAAGTGGGCTGGACATTCAAAGATAAATTTCTACAGTCTTGTAGAAAGACACGGAGCTTTTAAACCTACCAGCTGAGGAAATGGTAGGCAGGATTGGTGCTACTTCTGCTCTGCCCAAAGCAGTTCTGATTCATCAGCGTCTGTGTGCTGTCCTATGTGTGAATCTACTCCATGATCGCTGTCCTTGCCAGGTGGCCTGTCTTTCTTGGGCAGGGTCTGGTTTATGGCAGTACAGAAGTACGAAGGACCATCAAAGGAGCACTTTGCTCATAGGAGATTTTTTTTTTCTCACACCTCAAAAGTTGTATGCTTTTAACAAAACCTGTAGTAACTGCAAATTTATTGTCTGTGGCTTTTGCTTTATACCTTCTTACATGTGTTATGTGTATAATAGAGAATGTGGATATTAGGGATTAAGGTTTGCTTTTTGGATCAAAATACTTCTTTCAGATTACCTTTAATTTGTTGTGATTTTTTAATTAAAACATGTAGGTGACTTTTAAGTAACATAATTAGAATGATAGTTACATATGTAACTACAAACAATAAGCAATCAAATATTTCTGTTGGTGGAAATTCCTTAGAATCGTTGCTACATAAGTTCATGTGTATTTCTTACTGTGGGCACAGATACGCTCATGTGAATCACATTGATTTGTTATGTTTTCATTCCAGTTGTACCTAAGAGAACAAACGTTTGCACTGATGTGTAGAAAACAAACTTGACTTTGAATGACATGTGTACACAGTTTTCCATAACTTTCATTTCAGTTGAGGATTTTTTGGAACCACAGTTTGTGTGCTTAACAACTACCTGTAAAGACTGATTGTATGGTTAGTATATGGACAGCTGATTGCAGTTTCATCAGTAAAAGCAGGTTTTTTTTTTTTTAATTTAGTTCAATGTAAATGAAAATCACAGGGCTTAAAAAGGCATGTAGCAATTACTTAATGCAAGTGAAGGTTTTTTTTTTTTTTTTTTTTTTTTTTTCCAAGTATCTATTTTAAGTATTTTTTTTTTTTAAGGACTGGGTTTCAGTGGAGCGATAGGTCATACTTGATGCATTTCCAAGTCGTAAACTGTAAACCTGATTAGCAAGATTCAGACCTGTTTGTCAGACATGAAAAAGCCCGTGAGAGTAGCAGCTGTATTACAATATGAATTACACTGGTTCATGCATGTGGCAATGACTAACTGCTGTTGATGTTAGAAAAGGAGTCATCATACCATTGCTGAAAAACAGGTTTCAGTATTTAGATTACAGAAGTTAGATGCAATTAGACAGGTATATTTAACTAGTCTCTAACAGCATAAGTGTGAAAGAGAAGGACTTCAACTTTACAGGACTTTTTTTTTTTAACAAGTCATTTAAATTACCTTTTTTTTTTTTTTTTATTAATAACAGCCAATGAACTAATCAGACATAGCATTGTTTAAAGAGTATGGTCTCTGATACATTTTCAAATGAAACACTAGGGGTCAGGTTATAAGGGGTTTGTGGATAAACTGAAAGCAAGGGAGTTAAGTTTTAAACAAATGTAAATCTTGAATGCCTTTCCTTCTACATTAAAACCAGTTTGTTTGTAAAAGAAACTTTGTTTATCTCAGGCTGGATATCAGGAAAGAGCTTCTTCACTGAGAGGGTTGTTGTGCACTGGAACAGGCTCCCCAGGGAAGTAGTCACTGCACCAAGTGTGTCAGAGTTTAAGAAACGTTTGGGCTGTGTGCTTAGTCATATGGTGTGAATTTTTGGGTAGAGCTGTGTGGTGCCAGGAGTTGGACTCGATGATCCTTATGGGTCCCTTCCAATTTGGGATATTCTATGATTCTATGATAAAATTATTCCACAATGGATTATTATAAAATAGGTACAATTTTCTATGCGTATCCAGATATTAAGATGTTAAGTGATGAGATATAAGAAATGTTTACCATTTCTACTGATGTTTGTTCATGTTAGAAGTGGTTTGAACCGCTTTAACAGCATAATTAAATCAGTGCTAAACAGTGGTAGAAGTTTCATCCTTTAGTTCAAGCTCTAGCCTTTAAGAAGTGAAAAACCAAAAATACAAAAAAACAAGAAACGTTGGATATATTCAGAATACCCCCGGCTTGCGACTTCGCACTCCATTGTGTTCCACAGTGATCTCTTCCAACGCTTTTAGTGCCCTTTCTTTGCAGTATTTTCTCTTTCTGTTGCTGGGCAGACAACTTTCTTTTACAAGTTCATAGATTATCTTGTCTTTCTTTTTCTTCACAGAAACCTGTGTCAAAACTGTTGTTACTCTGAACCTGAAAACTCACAGACCAGGAGAAAGTACTCGTAAGCATATTTTTGCCCAGAAAGAGTAGGGGAGCAGAGAGAAAATCATTACAATTGTCCTAAACACAAAGCTATAGTTCTTTTGATCAAGTGGTCATTAATGAAGTCTTCAAACTTGCTGTAACCCATGCTGTACTTTGCTTTCTGTTATCAGAGGCCAATCCATAGCTGTTGTACTAGAGTAATGAAGTGAACTTAATAAATGAGCAGTTTTAAGTTAAAATGTATGGCTACCACTAGTTCTTTATTTTTAGATTTATTTTGTGCATACATAGTTCACCACTTTTTTTTTTTTTTTTTTTTTAAACTTGCCATTCCAAGAGGGCAGTATAGTTCTCTTGTGGCCAAGAATCCCATCATCACTTCATCAAGACATGGCTGCTGGGAAAGGAGAAGGGGGCATGTGGGGAAAAAAAAAAACCAACACATTCTCGCTCCTATCAGCTGAGACCATTGCTCTTGCATAATTCTCTAGTTCTTTTGACTAGTACAAGACTAAATCACTGATTTGCTTTACACGCCCAACTTCCATGAAGTCTTGTAGTCTGTTTTTGTTCTACAATGTTGTCGGTGGTTTTTGTTCAATAGTACAGTGGAAGAAGTTTTCCAATAGTATGGAGAAACACCCGTATGCAGTTTCTGTTTCTTTGAGTTAGTGGTTATTGTAATTCCTTTTGCTGTGGGAAAATCCTAGTGCTATTTTAAATATAGCTAAATATGTGTTGAAGGAGAGAATTGAAATTTGTCAGAAGTGTGGAATTCTGTGACCCATTCTGGTCTTCCAGGTACAAGGAAGATGCGGAGCTACTGAAGAAAGTCCAGTGAAGGCCACAGAGATGAAGAGGGACAGGAGCACCTCTGCTATGATGATAGGCTAAGAGAGCAGGGACTATTTAGCCTGGAGAGGAGAAGGCTCAAGGGGGTTCTTATCGGAGTATGAGTTCCTGATAGGAGGGAGGCAGCAAAGAAAGCAGGATTGGTCTCTTCGGTGGTGTCCAGTGACAGAACAAGAGGCAGTGGGGACAGAGTAGAACAGGAGGCTCCGTTTGATCATCAGGAAACACTTGTTCATTTTCACTGTGTGGGTGATGGAGCACTGGCACAGGTTGCACAGGGAGGTTGTGGAGTCATCTTCCTGGAGATCTTAAAACACCCATCTAGAATGTGGTCCTGGGTACCCTGCTCTGGGTGGCCCTGCTTGAGCTGGGGTTGGATCCAATGAAGCCAGAGGCCCCTGCTGACCCCAGAGCATTCTGTGAGGAAAAGTATGCTAAATGAGTCCAACTAAGAATGAATCAGTTGTACCTGTAATACCTTCCTAACCAGGTATTACAGAGCCATGGCGTAAATGACACTGTTGGCTTAAGTTAAAACAGTACGTGATGGCTATTTAAGGGAAGGGAAGTATTTCCTTATCAGAAATACGGTTGTTGCATGCCTGTTGATTCTTGTGTAGCATGCAGATTCATGCATCTGGCTCTGGTTGCATGTTTGCTTCTTGGTTTTCTCAGTGCCTGTATTTTGCTTGCTAGCAGGGGGTGGAGTTCTCTGTTCCAGGGTGTTGTGTAGTAGGCTCAGCTACTTAACTCTAGCAGGGTTTTGTGGCTAGGAAGCCCTCTGAACCGGATTTCACCCACCAGCGTAGGTTTTCTCAGGTCATGTATCTTACACCTGTGTTTATCATGTGATCTGATAAATCAGCTAAGTATGCCTCAGGGCTCTTGTTATGTTCCTTGGCAGCTGGGGGCTAAACAAATGAAGGTGTCCGTTTGTGCCATCATTTTTTTCAGTGATACAAGCTTTTACTTTGCATTTGATAAGATTGATGGGTCATGCATTGACCTGTGTGAAACTTTTTTTCTTGAAAGCATAATTGTTAGTTCAGAGTTGGTGTTCTAGTTTGATAAAAACATGTTTACTAGTTTCCTTTTGATGGTTGTAATTCCACCTTTTAGTAATTGATCTCTATTTCTTCACATACAAGGAACATACAAAGCGATATATAAGCATACAGTGATTTTGAAAATAAGGAAAATGAGTGTTTAACAAGGTAGGGAACAAAGGTAACATTCAAGTTAGTCTACAATCTTCAGTACCTTTTTTTGGTCAGTTCAAGTGAAGTGAAGTTCAGAAAATAAATAGTACAAAGAAATAAAAGTGCAATCTGTCAGTAATAACACCTCATTTTTACATCTTTGTTTGTTTCAAAAGTAATGCTGCCTTCATTACACATATAACTAGGAAATGTACTGTATGATTCCTTATCTTGTAATTTTCACTGTGATTAATAAGTGCAGTTTTCCAATGTAAATGTAGTAGAGACATAAACCAGTACAGTTTGCTACAATATTTGTTATTTAAAATATTTTACTAAGCACTATTAAATGGGAATGAAGATGGAATATTTGAATTGCAAAAGGGTTATTTTATCATCAGCTTCTTCATATCCTATTATATTTTTCTTAAGTATTACTAGCGGTTAGCTTATATTAGTAGGTATTTGTTAATCACAACTCCCTGTTTCACTCAGACGTGAATGTGTTTCTTCTGTAGTAAAACCAGCAGACTACATGGTTCTTGAGGACAGAATTGGAGACTACATATCGTGAAATATAGAAGAGGGAATCTGACAGTATGTTCTAAGGATTATGCAATATGTAAAAGAAGTGTTGTGCTCTGTTCTGTTTTGTGTGACAGATGGCAGTGCAGGAGCCTGTGTTTGTCACCTGAAAAGGAAAACCAAGAGCTGTAATCTCTAGTGTTAAACAGTTTCAGTTCTCTGTTGGTTGGCTCACCAAAGAATATGTGTATTTGCTAAACTTGGTACTGTGCTGACTTAGTTTGTGGTGATAGCAGAATATTCCAGTCCCTAAAGTATTACACTCTAGTGCCTAAAGAAGATAATATCTTGGGTGAGGGAATATAGAGTTGTAATGGATTATATGCGATCTGTAACCTGTATTTGTAGGCAAAACTTGTCTTCCAGTTTCTAAAATGCTCTTATGGTTAAATCAATTCCTGTTTTTTTCTTTTCTTTTTTTTTTTTTTTTTTTTTTTTTCTGCTGTGCCTATAAAAATGTATGGAATGATACATAGTATATAGCATCATATTAGCAGTATGTAAGACTGTTTCTTTTGAAAACAGTTTCTTTTTTTCTAATAGTCCTCTGACCAATAGGTTTTTAAATATTTTGCACCACGTTTTTTTTTTAAACATTTCTGTTGTGACTTGTTTTTGAGCTTTGTGAAAATATATTGTGTGCTTCCTGCTTCAGATCATGTAACTTAGGTATTTCATCTGAAAAATGTTATTTTTTTTGTATGTATCAGGCATCAAGAGAACAATTACAAGTTACATGTACCTGTAAAAAAAGTATCTGTGTTTCTGTCTTAAAAATACTGCTTCTCTGTTAGATTTAGATTGACTCTCTAGTGTGGGACACAGTGAGGGTGATCTTTTCATAAGATCATAAGATACTTTAGGCTGTAAGTGCCAGCTGATTGTATGTGCCTTCAGTGAAACATTGAGAATCATAGAGACATTTAGGTTGGAAAAGACCCATAGGATCATCAAGTCCAACCATCAGCCTAACGCTATCAAGTCCAGCACTAAACCATGTCCCAAAGCACCATGTCCACATTTGTGTCTCAGAAAATAACACGTATCTCTACCCCCAGTGGTTAATATTTTAGACTGGCTAGTAGTGGAATGTGCAAAATAATTACTTTATATTTTCGGCAGACATGACTGTCTGTGTTAATACTGAAGTTGAGTCTTCCTGTTCCATCCCTGTTTGTTGCAGTTGATGAGATTCTAGAACAAATATGCAATCTCAATATAACAGTCAATTTTTAAGCAGAGGAGAAAAATAAAATCCCTCCTAATGCATAAAAACTTTGGCTTCTTTGTCATTTAACTCAAAACTGATGATAAAGTAAGTGTGAAATGGTAATTCCTTTACTAGAAGAACTTCATAATTCTTTTCACCTTTTTATCTTCCATTGATCATGATGGCAGGAGGAGGAACATTGCTGTATTTTTACTGACTGTTCCTCTTTTCAATTTGTATTGGCATGGCAGTTGGAGTTGTTAATCAACACGTCCCCACTGGCTAGAGAACGGCCTTGACATCATTCTTCTTATCTGTCAAATGTATGGAAGTGACACACATGGGAGGTTATACGGAATGGCCAGCACTTTTTACTCATAAGTGTGCTTGGCTTATCTCTGTAAGTGCCGAGTCAGAAGCATTCTGTCATGTCTGTGCAATGTGGGAGTCAGTGAAAACTAATTAAAGGATGCAAAAGCCTTTCAGCATTTTTAGATGGGCTTTGCCAAAAGATCTTTTTTTTTTTCAAGTCTTGAGTCTCGATCAAAATTCCTAATCATGATGTAGACCGTCTTGTTACTGCTGACATCGTTGCTTTCAACTATCATAACAGGGAAAGGTCCTGATGTAGAAAGGTTCATGGCCTAACAATTTCTGATGTGCTGACAGAGCTTTGATAAATAAAGTCTCAAACTTGGAGTTAAGCTTTTGTGGCTTCTTGCACTGAAAGACAATTAAGCTTGTTCTTCACATAGTTTTTATATAGATTTTCAGCACTCAGAAATCAGATTGTGTAATTGCTCCAGTACCAGCATGAGAATTGTTAATAACATTTTAAAAATATTTGAAAATGGTCAAAGAAATAAATTTAAATTCACAAAGGTTTATGGGGATAGATAACAATTCAAAGACTAATAAGGAATGTCTGTAGAAGGTGTTTACTTGACCATTATTAGACAGTCTTATCTATGTCTATGCAAGTGGATCCCTGGGCCTAGAGAATTGCATGTAAGAGATGTCTCCAGCTATGTAGATCAAATTACTTTAATAAAAGAAAGAGGAACTGTGTTCTAAAAGCCTCAGTCTTACAATTTGTGGCCAGTTTATAGTCTGTGTGTGCAGTGTTCTACCACCTGACGGTCTGACTTGTGTGTTTCCTCTATGTCACAGATATAGTTTGCCTACTGAAGAAAGCAGGGGTCAAAGGGTTTCTGTGGCTTCTGATTTAATAAAATAGTGCTAGCGTATTCCCAAGACAAATGTGGCTTCTTGAGACTAGGACAATCATAAAAATGGGCAACCTCCATATTTTTCTGCTCACAAAGTGATTTCCTAATGAAAACTAGAGAGGTTATGTATGTAGTCTGCTTCCATGGAGATCTTCGGAAGCTGGTTGGACGTGGTCCTGGGCACTCTGCTCTGTGTGTCCCTGCTTGAGCTGGAGTGTGACCAGATGGATCCAGATGTTCCCTCCAACTTAACTGTTCTGTGTAACTGGCCTGACCAGTGTCATGCTTTTTTTTCTTTTTTTTCTTTTTTTTTTTTTCTCATCTGTGCTTTGCTTTCCCTTTACCAGATCTTTTCAAATTTTCCCCTTAGTTTCTTTGTCCTTTGTTTCATCTAACTTTTTATGCTATTGTTTCTTCTCCCCTCTTTATTTGATATTTTTAATCATTAATTGCCCAGAAGTATTTTTTTGGGGAAAAAAAAAGTCATTTATGAGTTCTACAGATTTGAGACATAATTGTGCAGCAGTGTTGTTTTCTGCGTTATGGTCTAATGATACCTTATCCAAGAAAAGGTAGCAGAGTAGATGAGTGATGTTTAACTGTATCAAACTAAAATAAGAGATTTTAATGTTTAGTGCAGAGGAACTTTCCTTCTGATTCATTTTCATAGAGTGTGCTTACCAGCTTAGTTGTATGTAGCCTTGCAACCAACAATAACTTCTCCTGATGTAATTGCAACTATATTCTAAATTGCCGTTAGTGTGAACAATAGCTTTGCAAGGTGACTGGCTACTCATTGATCTTTTTCATTCCTTCAGTTCCAAGTGTTTCAAAGCAAACCTAACAACAAAACAAACAAACAAACACACCAAAACCAAAAAGATCTGCAATGACTCCCTCCTTACATGAATTAATTAGAAGTTTGTATTTAGTTGTCAATTAACAAAAGTTACCTGTTTTGTGTCCTCATGTTGACAGAAACTTCAGAGTTGACTGCGTGCATGTGTTTTCCTTAAGTCTTCCAGACTACTGGAATTTGACTGCAGTCAAATTCATTCCTTTTATGTTCTCTCTGTTTTTCCAAAGTTAGGATTTAGGTAAATGCCTTCAGTTCCTGCTGCTTCTAGTAGTTTGTCGAATGCAGGTGACGAGTGCTTAGTATGTGATACAAGAATAGTTTAAGTGAGAAAAGAGGGCATTCTTTGTGAAGAGATGGTAGATTTTTCTTCTTCAAACCTTTAATGGAATAAGGACTATATGTACACTTGCAAATGAGTGGAAGAACAGGGAGATCTTAAAGCAGTTTGTGGTCTTGAGTTAAGGTTAGAAGACTTTGGAACTTGACAGTATTGAAGACAGTTTGCTTTTTTTTTTTTTTTTTTTTTTTCTTCCCTGCTTTTCAAGTTGTATTATTCCTGTTTAGAAGATACAGCAAGAGCTGTGAAGAGTTTAACCAACAAACAGTTCTGCATGGCAGAACGATTATGTGATTGCTGTGTTTTTATTGGCTAACTTATTGCCTCAATGAATCATTAAATTCAATGTGAGATCTCTGGATGGGATGCTTTTTGTGCACTGGTTTTAATTATTCTCTTATATCATTATTCCTTTATGAACATGCTGATAAATCTTCATTTGGAATACAGCATCTTTCTACTTCTTTTGTTCCAGGATTATTCATGTTCAAGTAAACAAAACTAAAGTAGGTGACAAGAACAGATTGAAAGGAATTCAGAAACTTACAGGAGTTGTAAGAACTTAAACTAATTTAAGTTTAACGTGACGAAAAATTGAGAGCTTGCATACTCCTGCCATATAGCCCACAAACTAAAAGAAAAAACAGCAGCGCGTACTTCCATTCTGCAGTAACTAGAGTGAATGAAAATTGTTGGAGTCAAACAAATGGAGTTAAGCTGATGAATACTTCCAGGCTGAAAAACTGGAGTGCATGAAGATGAAAGGAGGAGGCTGAATTTCAAGATGGTGTTTGATCACTTACAAAAAAGATTGCATGATGTGGAATAGGAATTTGATTTGATCTGGGAAATCCTTTCCAGTCCAGTGCTTAGTGCTAGTACACTGCTTTATAAAACTGGGGAGGTTGGAGGAATTGCAAACAGGTAGATCCCAACTATATAAGTTTTTAAAATAAATTTTACCCGGAATCTAAGCTATAAGAGAAAGCATTTGGTTTCTAGTACTTAAATATGTCTTCTAATGCCCAGTCTTCACTAGCACTAATAGACACATTGCTGAAATCTGCTACTGGAATATTACTGAACTCCTGTTGAACTACCAGGTTCCAAAATCACAAAGAATATTTTTGCTTTGGCAGATAGCTTCTTTATAACAAAAGGGTGTTTCACAGGTTGATGTATATTGAGATGAAATAATTTGTATTTTTGAAACATCATCATTGGTTCTCTACATTGTCTGTATCAAATTGGTCAGTACTGTTTGCTGTTCCCTGTTGTTTTTCTTATCACGTCATGGTTTTCATATATCTTATTAATCAATTGAGGTGAGTCCAGTGTTTTCTGTGGTGAACTTGCCCATGTCATTTTGTCTACCACCTAAATCCCAGCTAGAGTCCATTGTGATTTGGGGATGCAGGCAGTAGGTAAGTGGAAGATGGTTTTAAAAATGTTCTGATACTCTGTCAGTTGTCTAAACTTCCAGAGTAGACGAGTCTTGAACAACTGATGAAAACCAGGAAAAAATAAAACTTAAAAGCTCAGGTTCTGTGAACCTTTGTTTACAAGGTAACTAGAAAGAGTACAAAGTCAATTTTTAAAAGAAAAAAAAAAAACGTCTTTTGTAGCCTGTTTATATTGGAGAAAGAAGAAAGTTGCAGTCACAAAGGGAAACAAAAACTTCTCGTTTGGGAATCTAAGTTTTGATTTAGTTGAGAAGATGCCATTGCCAGAATGTAAACCAGTTATCCTACTCTTGCATTAAAAAAAATAATAATTAAAGAAAATACTGCAAAGTGATAAATAACAAAGGTGGGAATTCACCCTACCCACTGTCTTCCCACTTAATTCAAACCTTAATTAGCTCTGTTTATATGCTAATATTAAGCACAGGAAATTTTTTCTTTACTTTGTAAACATTGAGGTAATAACGCAGAAAAAAGGATTAGATGACATTCAAGTTTTGCATAGTTAATAGTCAAATTAAGGGAAAAAATTGCCTATCCACTTTAACTGTCCCTGCAGTGATAAACAATCTGCACACCTGTGTGTCTGTATAGTCTATGAAACACTTTGATTGTGCTGGGTTGACAATGGGAAATCTGAACATAAAAGATGAAGTTTACAGTCTGCTTCTTCAGGCGTTCTTTACATTTCTGTTCTTTCTTTTAAATACTTGACTTATCTCTACTGAGTGTGGAATGTTGACTTTCTGTCTTTTGTACCTTTAGTAGTTTATTTTTAAATTTGCAGTAGCATTTTATTTACATTTAAATATAGTTTGCTTTATACTTTGTAATCAGTTTTAAAATGAAATCTGGAAAATAAATCACAATTATTTTTTTTTTCTGATGGACCTACAATAAGTGGAATAAAAGAAGTAATAACACGGAGAAAAAAAATAGTTGCAAGGAGTTATATTACTGCAGAGTTAAGTGGTACAACCTGAGATTTCCATGTTTGTGTGTATGCATACTTGTCTCAGAAGAAAATATTTAGTCTGAAACAATATTCCTTGGTCCTCCTTAATACTTCTTTATTGCGCAGAAATGGTAGTGTTTTGTAACTTCCTTAAGTTTGTGCCATATCACATATTCATTGTTGAATTTTAGCTCAATTTTCTGCTTGGTATAGTATTTGTCTACTTAAGGCAGCTATTTACCCTGTGCTTTGGACAGTAGGGCCAAAACAAGTCTGTATTCTTTTAATCAGGGAAAAGAAAAATTTTGGAATGCTTAGTGTTCAATTGCTATTTATAAAGATAGATGCTTCTTTTGTGTCAAAATATTAAATTTAAAGCTTCAGTATTGGTGTATATGAGTTTAGTATGAGTTACAGTGTGAGTTTCAGTGCTCATAGTCACTTGTAGTCATGTTTTCAAGAGCTTGCTGTATAAATAAAAGATGAGGCTCTTTTCTCAATAATGATTTATGGCTGTTTTTCGTTCTTTTTCCTTTTTTCTTTTTCCTTTTCTTTTTCCTTTTAAATGGTTTGTCTTAGAAACCTCAATAAACAGAAATCTGGGTTCTTCCTTGTGGTTGCTACTAAATAGTTCTCATATTTTCATTTTATCCCACTAGTGCAAACTCTTACTTGATCAGCTAATGCAAATTCAGTTTTGAGTGAAGCAAACCATGAGGATGGCCTCTAGAGGAAAGAAGTAACAAGCACAAATGTGTTTGCAATAACTGGCATGGCATTTAGTTATTACAGCATATGTATGCTGGCGATCAAGTTGCACAGTGTTCTAAAAGAACTAGCAGTAAGTTTTAAACTGAATAGTAGAAATGTGTTATAGGCAACTGTAAAATACTGAGGTAAAACCGAGAGCTTATCAAAACCCTTATCAAAAAGATGTGCAGTTATTTCTACCTCAAATACTTAACTTGAATCAAGTTATCTAATCCATTCTATTTGGGATGATCAAACTTCTTGCATTTTGTAGTAGGAGTTTAAATTAATTTTGAGTAAGGTCTGTTATGTCCTAAAAGGAGCTGCAACACTGCCGTGGCTGAATCCTGCTTCTCTTCTGCATTGGCTTGGAAACTTGTTCAACTGCAAAGTGAAGAGTGAGGTGACTTGATCAGATGGAAGATGTCTCTCCAGGCTACAGACTGCTTTATTGCAGTACATCTCAATCTCCATTATAACTGGACGTTAAAGAGAAGTGTTACTGAATTCCTGAGAGTGTGACCAATACATTCAGATGGATTTTGATACTGTCAGAATATAGCATCGGTCAGAAGTAATAACATGAAAAGGAAAAAAGAAATATTTTCAACTGAAATGCTGTCAGTTAAAATTCACAACTGGGTAAAGGAATGCTTCCGTAAGATGTGGAATCTGGTTCCTGAAAACGTGTACAAAACTTGGGGCAGCTAATGCTGGTGTTTGCAATTGACGCATCTTGTGCAGAATCCTGAACTAGCTTTGAATTGGCTTGTGTAAGGGTCATCAATGTAGAGGTGGCAGTACGTGACTGCTCAGGGGCTGAAGGAAAAAGCAGTAAATAATTGAATATTCTCCTTTAGCTGTGTTATGTGCTGCAATAAGATGGTTAAGTAGTGTTAAGCGTAGCTTAACGTTGGCTAAAAATAAGCTGAGCAGTAAGTAGTGATTGTAGTGTGAATATAGCCTATTTATGGGAGACTTCTTTGAGAATTTATCAAGTGGTGTCATCTATTTTGTTTTGAGCCTTGATTTTATGAGAAGCTACATGTCTTGCTATAATTACAGTTTTCGAGGAGTAGCCTGAACATTGTGTTTATGGTAGCCCAGTTTAAGATTATAGAGCATATGGATGGTGTGGACTTCATGGTATCACCTTCCTTGCCCCCATGTGTGTTTCTTATATGGTCTGACTTGATGTCCTTTGTGATATTAGTCCTCTACCTTTTCTCCACCATTTCTTCATGTCTTTGCATATAATATGCAAATGTCTGATTAGGTCTTGGAATGTTAACCAAAAATTATCATACTATTTCCTGACCATCTCTTCTTCTGATCTAATCTTCAATCTGTAACTATTAGGAGGTTTACAGTTTGGAAGTCCAGATTTTTGCTAGTGTGGCAAGTAGTGTTCTCCTGAAATGTTTGTATTTCACAGGTTGCATCTGTTACACGCTGTATAGCAAACAGAAAAAATATGAGCTGCGTGTTTACAATTCAGGGAAGAAGGCGATCCAAGTGCTGAAAACCTATTTTTAGTTTTAATTTTTCAGTGACATGTATTCATTTTGTATTTAAATAGAGATGCTTCTAAATTCTCATTGCATGGATAGAATTTGAAATGCTTGTGCGTAAGAGCGTCAGTAATGGAATGAAATAGTGTCTCTGTATAAATGAAATTGAAAAGGCCCATTGATTTCAGTGAGGATGGAATTCTATTTGCATTTTAACAGAAAGATTCCTTTGACTTATTGTGTACATCGAAGGGGAACATATTGTAATATATCCACAGTTGAGTAAGGGTGAAATAGATGCACATATTTAAACAGCTGATTTTAACCAAAGAGTGTGACTACATAACATTTGCCTTAAAGTATTCTTGTTTTAATGGCTTCATATTTGGGTGTGTTAGATAATTACAGAGTTTTCAGTGTACTCAAAATATTTTATAGTTTGTTTTTGTTTTTTTTTTTTTTTTTAAGAAATTGTAATGTTCTGTTGGATGTGTCTTTGTCCTTGTAAAAGTTACTTGATGAAAGTATGATTCAGTTGATCATTAATTGTCTTCTGTTTGCAGCTTGCAAAACAGCAATGTCACAGAACTGAACACATCACAGTAAGTATGCCATAGCAGTAAGCATTCTGTTAATTTTCTGAAAAGCACAAATCATACTGAAAAAAGTAAAATGTTATATAGTCTATGGTTTAGTGCCAGATTCTGCATCCAGGTCCTGATTCAGCAAGTCTTTTTTACATTTTTAGTTCATATGTGTAATTACGTTTGTGACTTCAGTCTTAACCATTGGGTAGGTCTTTAATCAGTCCATGGTTGCACTTTAATAGCAAGTGATCACTTTTATGTAGGAATGAAATATAAATATGGTAGAGTGTAATTTTCGATGTCTGACTTAATGAATTGAGAGATTTTGCTAAGAGTTTTCATTCCAAAATCAATTTTACCAACCTAAAGAAATTATTTTGAATGCTCAGAGATCTAGTATAATAATTTGCAACATAGTGAATATGAATTATTTTATCAATAGATAGCTTATTGGACTTTTAGGAATTGAAGAATTTTGCATTTGTATCAATTTACTTTTTTTTTTTTTTTCATCATTAGACATAAGCCCTTTTCCGTACTCCATTCCTGTGCTTTAGGCAAAGTTAATGGTGAAAACTAAAATAGGTACAAAGACATTTAAACAGAAAGCCCAACTAGCAATGCTTAAGTGCAACTTCCAGGCACGTCTTTTTACTTTCATTGTACTTACTGTCAGACACACAAAGTAAGAGAAAGAACTCTGTGTAGCTTTGAAATGTTTTTTTAGGTTTATAGTTTTGGTGCTTCTCAATTAACCATTGATTCTTCATACATGTCTGTGGTAATACACCCTGAAAATTGAAAAGAAGGTAATTAACTTTGTAAAAAAGATACTGTAAATTATGTTCAATGATGAGGTATGTCATTAGATCGATCCCAGACAATGTTGTATGGTACTGTGGAGTCTTATATTTCAGTAGAGACCTTCAGTCACCCGTCCTAGAGGTAACTTTATGATCAGTAAATTTCAAATGTGCCCTGACAACAAGGTAAGAAAAGAAGGCTCAATCAATAACTTTTAAATACAGATTAAAATACTTTTTAGGATTAAATTTAAAAGGCTCAGGTTTTCAAATTACTTCAAGTTTCATGCTTTCTGTGCTTCATGCTTCAGAAAGAAGTTACTAATGGCACTATATGTGACTTGATACTGTATTGAGGAGAATACAGCATCTGAAGACTTCAGGGAATCAATAAATTCATTTGGAGAGAGTAGATCTGTCAAATAGGAAGAAACGTGTTTTTAAAGGTGGGGAAAAAAAGACGTGAAACTTGCTATAATACAGTAGTACACTGTCTGCTCCGTAGAGTGAGCTAGTCGTAATGAAAAAGCTTTCTCTTCACAAAAAGCTGAAACCTGTGGTTTCTTTGTTAATGAGAACATCTTTACTGAGGTGTACTGAAGATGACACTTAATTCAAAGCCACAAATCTCAAACGAAAGACTATTATGTTCTCAGCTACCCTGTGTCTGAAAAAAGCTGTGAAACTTTCTAGAAGAAGCTTCCAGTTTTGCATGTTTGGGTTTGGGGAAGAAGTAGGATCTAATTAGTTTTTAAAGCTACTGTTATCTTGGGATTTAAAAATCTAGAACGGCTAGCTTTTTCTGACTTGTGATGTCTTATTTTTAAAAAGAATGTAATACTTTTCCTTGAGAAGGATATTTGTCCCCATTGAAAGTACAGATACACTTGACCATTGCTTCAGTTGAAAATTAATTTTCACACAGTACTTGAGATATGATATGGATAACACTATTAATTCTCTTTATAGTTTTAAGTAAACAATTAATGGCTATAACTAAACAAGTGGTTTAAGAGTAAAAAAAAATCTGCTGAACAGAAGGCAGTGTAATGTTTAGAGTAAATGCGAAGGAAAGAAGAGTTCTCAGAATCTGAACAGTATGATGATGGTGAGTTATTTTAATGGGTTATGTTTATGTTGTCATTATGGAAGTATTAGAGATTGGTGAATGTTACAGTTAGTAGAAGGATCATTATGGGTGATACCTAAAGTTTTGGAGTTTTTTGGGGGGAGTGAAAGAAAAACAAGGATCGAAGAAGATGTTAAACCATTCCTAAATCATGCTATCTAAAGTAGGTAGAAGTAAGGACTTGATAGGTTTTGAAAACTACCCCGTTTATTTTCATGATAAGGATGTAGATATTGTCTTTGAGTTGTTAGATACGGGTATGAGGGTGAATTATAACAAATTTGGAGTGTTCCCCCCCCCCCTTTCTTAAATTTACTCTCACAGAGGTGCAGACAAATGTTGCTCACTGCCTCAGCTCTGGGCATTGGTGGCTCCCTTTGGAGCCGTCTGGTGCATGGCCCTTTTCTGACATGGAGCCAGTCAGGACTTGTCAGAGACTTCTGGATTCTTCTCACAGAGGCCACTCCTGCAGCCACTCTGCTAGCAAAACCTTTCCACATAAACTCAGTACACTGTCTTAGTGCAGTGCTATCTCCCAGATTTGGCAATATCTAAGTAAATTACTTTATCTGCCCCCTTAGCTCTTCTACATTGGTGTCTTTGTAGCACATTGTCTTAAAGATGTGTTCCTCTGCTTTTTTGTTGGGTTTCGTGTTCCCTAGTTTAGAACCTGTCTTAAATTTGGATGCAGTGTAGTGTCCTTATTCATATTTGATTCTTGTGTCATACACAGAGCAGGACTTCACTCTGTTTTTGAGCTAAGTCTGTTCCATGCAGTTGCCTCCTTGCATTGTATAGCTTGCCAGCCCACTTTACTACCACTAGAAAAACTGAGTGATTATCTAGTGATAACGAGATATGTGGGGGAATTTGAATGGTAGATGAGATAAGAAACACCTGAAATGTATATTGGTAGCAGATGTAGAATAGAACAAATTTTTTTGGGGGGGTGAGAGATGTGATATTAGAGCATCAGGTGAATAGCTGTAAGTCATAAAATAAACATTGTGGGTATGTATCCATGATTATCTGATGTTCCTAGCATTTGCAAGGCAAGCACAAAGGTAATGCCTGAATTGGTTCACCTTTATACTGCAGTCTACCTGAGTCCTAGTGTGATTTAGCTAGGGAAATTCTAGGGTGGCATTTTGTACATAGGTTAAAGAAATGTAGAACTGAAACAGACAAATATGATTTTGTTGAATTCAGCGAAACTGATAGTTTATTCTGCATGGTGATCTTGTTTAAAAAAAAAAAAAAAAAAAGATCTTACTAGGCATGTTTTGTTTTGAAAAATAAATAAATTTAGATTTTATGTATATTATGAAAGCAGACGTTTTAAAATCAGATTTTTAACTGCTTTTTATTTCTTTTTAATATTTGAAAATTTTCAAACAAGTAGAGCAACAGAAAAGACATAGGATTTGGAGTTTTAATTTTGTTTTACAGTTCAGAGCAAGTAAAAATGGTACATTAGAGCACAGCCTAAACTCTATCAGTTTAATAAAGTGCGAGTTTAGAGCTCGTAGAGGGGTTATATATGATCCAGTTTAGATGTATTACAGAGGTGATGTCAAGGTGAAAACAGACTTACGGAATGGTTGGAAATCATTGATATTCTGACTCTGAGGCTGTAAATGGCACTGTGACAGATGGAGTCTTTGTCAAGGAAGAAAAATGGCAGCTCTGGAACATCATAGATGTTTTTGCTGAGCAGCTCAGCACACAGGCTGTGACCTTCTAGTGTTCAGGAGTTCCTGGTGTGCTTTAGTAAATTATCCTCTACTTTTATTCACTACAAGCAGATAAATAGTAGTTGTAATTCAGTACAATTTGGGATATTCCATAAGCTTGCTTTATAACAAGATTTTAAGTAATGTTTGAAGGTTGCATGCCAATTCTCCTTGAACACCCCAAAACAGCTTTTAACTAAGCACGTGTGTTAATAATTAACGGCACATGTGTCTGTGTGTGTGTATATATACAGCTGCTAGTACAGCACTCAATGTTAAAATAATATACAAACTGTGAATTCTTTGTAATATGTTTTTAAACTACAAAGAGAAACAGTAAACTCAACAGTTTTAATTTTTACATTCTGTTTGTAGTGTCTGTATCTGTGATTTTCTTCAGGAAAATACAGAATTTTAAGATGTATTGAAGAAGCTGTTTCTGGTTAGTTTAGAGGAGACAAATATGGTTGATAAATTCTGTCTCATTTGTGAGTTCATGTTTTCCTTCTTTGATTTAAAAAAAAAAAACACAGGTATTTTTAGCAGTTGTCAGCATCTGATTCTGTATACTGTTGTTATGGTTTTGTCTGTATTGTAATCTGCTTCACTTAAATGTGTGGGGTTGCATCAGTACCCACAGAATGAGGGTTCACCTTTATCTGTAATTAATTAATTAAAAATGTGCCAAGTAGTGAAAGTTAAGCTTTGATATCCTATACTTAAGATACATGCACATTTGTCTAATATAAATAGTTATATACCAGAATCATATATTTCATATGTACAATAGGTGTGGATGTCTTAGAATCTGTTTTCTCAGTTAATCACTTGAATTAAGATTGGTTTCTAACACTTCTCTATAATCTTAGCATCCATATGCACTAGGTAGACACTAATAAATTCACTGATCTCAGTTGAGGTAGTATATAGTCTTGAGAGCCTGTGACATCTTGTAGAGGAAATGCTCAATTGGACAGCAAACCTGTATTATAGGGTAGTACGTTACTGTTAAACGTGCAGGCATTACACAACTGTAACCTGCCAGCAGTACTCTTAAGCCTACTTGACAATTGTTAAAATTATAGAAAGCAGTCACTGCTCATAACAGAAGAAAATGACCTAGCACTTTTAAGGGTTAAGGTTATTCTATTCAAGTTTTTCTTTCAACCTCTGAAGGTTGTACAACCTTAGCTCCTGAAGATAAGCCCACTATAATTAACCGTGTTTCTATCTATTCAGTTCCAGTCATTTTGAGATAGAGCATATACGGTGTTTTTGCGGAAAGACAGATGCTTTGTAACTGAAACCGAAGTGCTTTTGATAGTGTGTGATCCAAAATAGTCTTCATACATCTTTTTGTTAGAACATGATCATGCACAAATGAGAGTAAGACAGCCTCATACAATATGTGCCTGGAAGTTTATATTATATAAATATATCTAATATTTATGTATGCTTCATTGGGTTAAAAAATGGCTAGGTGGCCAGGCTCAAAGAGTCATGGTGAATGGAGCCAAATCCAGTCAGAGGCTGGTAGCTAGTGGTGTCCTCCAGGGCTCCGTACTGGGGTCAATTCTCTTCAGTATCTACATCAATGATCTGGATGAGGAGTTTGAGCGCACCCTCAGTTGGTTTGCAGACAATGCCAAATTAGGAGTGAGTGTTGATCTGCTCGAGGGTAGGAAGGCTCTGCAGAGGGATCTGGGTAGGCTGCACTGACGGACCGAGGCTAGCTGTATGAAGTTCAGCAAGGCCAAATGCCGGGTTTTGTTTTTTTTTTTTTGCACCTGGGGCACAACAGTCCCATGCATGCTACAGGCTGAAGAGTGACCGGAAGGGTGTCAGTTGAAAAGGGACCTGGGGTATTGGTGGAAAATCAGTTCAGTATGAGCCATCAGTATGCTCAGGTGTCCAAGAAGGCAAATATCATTCTGGCTTGTATCAGGAATAGTGTGGTTGGCAGGACTAGGGAATTGATTGTCCCACCTGTCAGCTCTGAAGCCACATGTCGAGTACAGCATTCAGCTCTGGGGTCCACAGTCTAAGAATTCTTAGAATGAGCCCAGAGGAGGGCATGAAGATGATCAAGGGGCTGGAGCACCTCTCCTACAAAGTTGGGCTGAGGGAGTTGGGGTTCTTTAGCCTGGAGAAGAGAAGGTGCCAGGGAGACTTTATAGCGTCTTTTCAATACGTAAAAGGGGCCTACAGGAAAGCTGGGGAGGGACTCTTTATCAAAGGGTGTAGTGATAGGACTAAGGGGAATGGTCTTAAACTGAAAGAAATTTAGATTAGACATGAGAAGGAAGTTCTTTACTCTGAGGGTAGTGAGGCACTGGGACAGGCTGCCCAGAGAAGCTGTGGATGTCCCATGCTAGAAGAGTTCAAGGCCAGGTTGGATGGGGCTTTGGGCAGCCTGGTCTAGTGGGGAGGTGTCCCTGTCCATGGCGGGGGGGGGGGGGGGTGGAATTACATGATGTTTGAAGTCCTTTCCAACCCTAACTATTCTGTGGTGCAGTGTTTCAGTATTTGTCTTGTAGAGCTGTGTATCTTTAGAAGTGAGAGAAACGGAAGGAAAAGTAATGCTATGTGTTTTATTACTTCCGCTCACAAAGCTCTCAATGGCATAAATGCTTGTTAACTGAAAAAGAGCTGGAGCCCATGTGAAGAGTGTTTAAACTTCTATGTTTTCAACTACATACCATGTTCATTATGGCAGCTATCCTGATGCTGTTCTTCTTGGGAAGCATGATGATGATTTGATATGACTAGCTCCAGAGATGGTTAAGGCCGTTTTCAGACATTTTATTATTTCTTCTCAAATTTTTAGTGATGTCTTGTGCCTTTTTGTGCGTTTTTGGTGTTCTGATGGCCAGCTTATGTATAAAATGATTTGTTTAATTCTCTCAAGATAAAACAAGAAAATAAATTACAACTTATCTTCATTAATTCCAACGGAGCTCTTTATGCAGTTTTGGTATACTAAAAATGACTAATTGGCTGTTTGTCTTTATGGAATTAGAGTTTTGGAATGTTTGTTTTTTGTTTTTCATATTTTTTCAACTACCTACCAAACAGCAGCAAACTGTTTTTTTTTTTGTTTGTTTGTTTGTTTTTACTGCATGTTGATAAGACATTGGAGCTAACTTTATCATGGCAGTATGGGAACAATATTTTATTTGTAGCATTTCATTTAAAAAACAACTGGGGGAAGTGGGAAAAAAACAGTGGAGCATATTACTGATTTCAATAGTTTTCAAGTGAACTCAAAACAGTCTTGATAATCGTGGAGCTAGTGGTGTAAACAGGGTGCTTTTTATCTATAGGGCAGCTTATATCCCACAAAACCAAAATATGATAGCATTTAGATACATATAGAGAAAAATACATTTTGTAATGTTTTAGTCTTTTTGTGGTCAGCACTAAGTAATTGCATTCACCATTCATCTTTTTGTGCACTAACATGTTTTGCGTAACAGATATGTACAGTTTATACTTATATGTACTGTTATTGATTTTGCTGGATTGTTTTACTTGGTTTCAGGATAATTTTTCATGTTGATGCAAAAGAATTGAATCTCTATTCATGTCAGAATTCTAACTTCTGTTCATGTTTGTTCATTAGATCAATTTAGAAAAGATTTTTTAGTAATGTGTATTATTCCTAGTATTAACTGGTATACAGCTCTGGACATGGAAGTATAGTTTATGGTCCAAGTGACACTCAACTTTCATTAGATATTCCTACAGTTTTACAGAGAAGTAGAACTCCTTTGTCTCCTTAGCACTCATTGTTAATGCACCCTTGAAAGAAAAATTAATGCTGAGAGAACCCATGCAATAAGTAAAGAAATAAATTTTGTAAAACGAAGTATTGCCCGTAATGTTAACAAAATATTTTACAGTATTGCTGTACTTGAGCAGTGAAACCGGGAGGACATAGTAGTGAAAGGTTGAGGAAAAATGAGAGGACGAACAAACGATGCAAAAAGAAAGTGACACTGAGGTCTTGGTTTAATACATATGTATTCCAGGTTGATGGCTGATTTCATTAGCAAATCTCATTGTTATGCAATGTCTGTTCTTCTGCAGCAAAATGAATATTGTATTCTCAGAGGCTGTGTGTATGTGTATGTGATGTTGTGGTGATAGATAAATTAAAGAATACGTATTTTTAGTTATTCTGATCTTTTAAAATTTACAAAAAATACCCTTATATTTTAAAATAGTTTTATATTTCAGTTTTCCAATAACCCGGTAACGGTAATTTTAATGGAAAATAGCAGTGTTCTCTCCCCTCCCCTTTCTCTGTGCATTTTTTTGCCATGTTTGCAACCTATGTGATCTTTTCCTGAAAATAACTAAATAACAATTAATACTAAGCTTACCATGTCAAAAAAAGAAAAAGTTTAACTGTTGCTCTCTGTACTGCTTTTTTAAAATTTCTGATAGTAACATGTGCAACATTGAAATAAACGTAATCTCAGTAAAATCTCAGCAGACATGATTCTTAATTATTTCCAGTATATTCCATAAAAATATTGAAGCGAACTGTGCTTATCATAAGATAAATCAGCTGTAATATGAAATGACATGTTTTAGTATACTGGAAGACAACAGGATCCTTAAGATGTATGCTTTAGTTTCTTTTGGTAGTGAACAAGCTACTCTGTATCTTTTAATAAGGCATTTTGATATACACTATGCAAAAGGAGAGAGCACATGAGAAGGCATTGGTGCAGGAAAATTAAAATACACTGAGATAATTTAATTCAGGTATTTATGTGCTTTCAGAATTTATTCTGTATGTAGCTTTGTGGGGTCAAAATTCAGCAGAAAATGTATGAAATGCTACTGAAATAGAATTGGGGAATTCTGAATAGTTTTGTGACTAGTTCTGGGTAACGAACCATCATGAAGAAGTCTTTTGGGTACCATAGTAATGTAAAGAAGAGGCTGCAGTTTCTTTTTTTTTTTTTTTTTTTTTTTTTTGAATGCCTTTTATATGCATTCGAGCAATTCTGTTCTTACTTACTTATTTTAGAGATGTTTAGTAATGTTATAACATGGCTGGCTCTTTGTGAGTGGTAGTTCAGTAACTGCTGTGTTTATTCCAGGATACCATTTTAGAAATCAGATTGCTAGATGAAGTGTCTGTGTGTTCAGTAAATAATGAGAATGGAATGGTACTTTAAATGAAGCAAAATCATGAACAATAGACTGATATGTGTGACCAGAATGTGGAGGAGGTAGAACAAAGAGAAACTACCTGCTACCCTTCCTTTCCCCTTGGGAAGGGGAACCCCTTCCTCACCCTTTGCCTTGGTAGGGCTGTAACCAGCATAAAAATGCATCAGCTGATGGGTTTTAAAAGATTGTTTGGTGTGTTTTTTCTTGGTAGTAAGAAACTAATTGAAATGAGATGATGATCCATCTCCTGCTGCATCTTGATGTTTGCCATTGTAGAGAACAATGTCAATGTCTGGTGTTACCCCATGTAATAATGGCACCCAAGTGTACTTTTTCTTAGTAGCATATGTGGGGAACAATGATTTGAAGGCTTGTGAATGTGGTCAGAATCTAACTCCTAAGACTTGCTTTGGTATGTGATAATATGAATGGCTCTTCGGTGTAAAATGTGGTTGAGACTTGGCACGGGACAGGTAGGATGAGGAAAGATTTCGTCTCCCTTCTTTCTGTAGCTTAGTTGGAGATACTTTTAGTAACTCCTTAAGTTTTCTTGAGGAGGAAGATGTTTTAGAAGTTCTGGTGCCACGCCCCAGAAGACAATTGCTGAAAGTAATGAATTGTCCTGTTTGCCCTGTCATGTGTATTACTCACTCATCCATACAGCAACTGTCAAAGGATTCTGGCTAAAATTGCCAGAAGCAAAACATAGACCAATACTGTATGTGGAACCTTCAGAAATTAATTTATTGATTTAATGCATTACAGAGATGACTGCAGGGAGTTCCTGTTCTCCAAAGCTATTGCTGCAGATTGAATTTACAGATGATACTGAATTTAGGTGTTGTTTTTATGTTCATAAACATCCACTGTTTTAAATATGCTTCTGTTTTGAAGTTATCTGTAATTATCTGTAATTAATCCATACCCTGGATCCAGGGTATGATGCAAAATGCAGATCTCTGGCTTTATTGGCATTCAGTATAGGTTGCGTAGAGATTACCTGTTCTTCTTTCAGATGAACATAAGCAACATTCGTTGCCTAACTGTTTTTACTTTTCATTATCAAAGGATAAGCTATGGTGTTTTAAATCAAAACTTGTGTTGAAATAGAGCTACTAGAATGACATGGGTAGTTATAGATAGGCTCATATTTCTTCTGGAGTTGATATTTGTTTGATACAGTTTTGAGATGATTCTTGTAGTTTGTAGCAGTAGGATTTCTAACTTTTTGAAATCTCTTTGACAGGAGACATAGCTTCCACGAAAGGAGACACAGCTCTGCAAAAAGTTCTTAATGTTACTTATTAAAACAAACAAAAAAAAACCAACCAAACAAAAACCAGCAAAAGGATTTTGTATTCTCTTTATGACCATAGAATTAATTCCTGTTCTGTGTGTGTGTGTGTATATACATATATACATATAAGTGTGTGTGTGTGTGTGTATATATATATATGTACATGTTCTTTTCTTGAGCTTATTTTTAACATTATTATTAGAAACTTCTTGATCTGTTCCTGGCTTTGTTTCCTCAGACATGTTATGTTGCTGTTTTCCCTAGTTTTTCGTTCATGCTGCTAAGAGGGAAAGATAATTAATGTTCAGTTTTGTGCGTTTCCCCTAGTATGTAAATAATCTTTTATCTTACAACATGCTACCATTCAAGCCCTTGTGCTGTTGCTCTAGGGTACTTCAGCAGTTTTTGTTGTATGCACCTGCTGTACAATAAATTGACTCAATTTATCCCTTAGATAAGTTCTGCCTCCTGTCAGTTGGCCAAATAGTTTATTCCAGTTGCTCAGAGATAGCAAGCCTTTTCTTCCATTTCTTTCATTAGTCAAGGTGGTTTTGGGTGAGTGGATGTTGTTTCTTTGTTTGGGCTGGAGGTCTTTTTTTTTCCCTATTATCCTAGGCCCCCTTCAGTTCCACTGTGAAAATCTTTTTTTTTTTTTTTTTTTTAACTGGAGATTCTTGAAGTTACTTTTTTTTTTTTTTTTTTTTTTTTAAGATTCTGGGTAGGGAACCTCCCCCTCCCCCATTGGATCATTGCAATATGCGTAGTCCACGTGTGATGAATTTTTGGGGGGAGGCAGCTTAGGAAAAAAAGGCGTTAAGGTACTTCTCTTTCAAAATCATATTCAGTTAATTTTGATAATTTCTCAATATTATTGGCAGATTTTACTTTAATTTTTTATTTGAGATTAGTGCTGAAATGCTTACACAGTAATTCGCATTTGTTTTTCTCAGTTTCAGATTCAGTTGTGATTCAGGTTATCATTTCAGAGCATTTTTTCATACCAAAACAACTTTGTGAGCAGGTTTAATTGCATGCATATGTGTACATAAGGACAATTTAAGGGAAAATAAATTGCAACTGTGGCTTGGCTTAGAAATGAAAACAATGAGGTACAGCATTGACATCTATCTAATATTGCGGAAAAACATTCTTTCATGATTCAGAGTTATTTTTACATTTTCTTATGCCTTGTCAACTCATGTAATTAAAATACAGACACACATTTTATTAAAACTGTGTATTTCACCTAGGCTGATTTTTGCTTCTGTGAGCATGCGTGTTTACTGTTGATCCAAGTGCTCCACCTGCCTTTCAGTTTGTTTACCAGGAAATCAAGATGTGTAAACTGCAGGAAGTACTATTTGACCCTCTCCGACAGTATCTCATTACAATAATTGCTAATCTCTGAGTAAGACAGCCATGTTTTGTGTGTAACACAGAGGGAGGTTGTGGTAGATTATAGATGCTTCTTGAAGTACAGCTTTGTAGATGCTTGCTTGCATTTTGTTTTCAGGGTAGCTTTTGCCAATAAACATCTGACGACCTTTGGGCTCAGCAAAGCTCGAGCACAATAGCTTATGTTCTTTTCTTCCTTCCGTGACCGAGGGGAAAAAAAACACCACCACCAACAAAAAAACCTACGGCTTGTTTTGGAGCGCTGTCATTGCTCTTTAGCGACAGGATAATGGCTACTTCCTGATTAAATCACTCTCCACAGTAAGCTGTTAATATTCTGTATCTGTTCTTCTCTATTGCCAAGTTTTAAGTGCTTTTCTTCTGTGCTTCCGTCCCCCTTTCTTCCCCCCCATTTAATAGTTTGAAATGTTTACAGATTGAAGAAAGAATATTTAGAGTTGTAACTTAAAAATTTTCAGTCTAAGACAACTATTGCTGTTTCGTAATGCTTATCTGACAGTAGTGATGAGAAAATATACCTGATTTGCATGAGATTTTTAAAAAGGAAAATCATTAAAGTCAGTTTAGGTGTTGAAAAACAACTGGCATTAACTTTGAAAAATCCCAACATTCATTGGACAAACACAGAGACATAAAGTGCATATGTGTCATGCATATTCATAGTTTGTTTTTATCATTTGCAGAAGTGTTTCATGTCTAACATAAACCTAGTTTTTGAATAAAACAACCTTTTGGTCTCCTTTTTTGATTGTATAAGAAATGTTTTAATGTTCTGCATTTATTAGAACTGATGGGTTTTTCCTTCAAGTAATTTCTCTTTTTTGCTGATGAGGACTAGGTGGGTGTGTGACAGCTTTCACTCAGTGTACAGGTCCGGTTTTGTTTTACTTTGGAGTATTCATCTAAGAGACTTCATACTGTAAAGTGATAGTTACAGTACAGTTGTGTTATTCTGCTTTGTTAAGTGGGTCAAAATGATTTTAAGGCTGGTCTTATTTTATAAGAGTGTTAATGGCATAGAATTTTTCATAGAGTTCTAGGTACTGCGGTACACTTTCAGAAGCTCTATATTAAAAATATGAATTCCCGTTTTTGTTCTTTTGTCAAAGTTTAGAAAGGTGCTAAGGCAAATTTTGCAGTTGCAGAATACGTGCTAAAATAATATTGTGCTCTTGATACTAAAGTTTTCTTGTCCATCAAAACATGCCATATCATCCTCCATAGGGTTTGCACTCCTGTGGTGCCTAGACAGCTTTTTTTTTTTTTTTTTTTTTTTTTTTTTTTTTTTTTTTATACCCCTGGACAGTTCTTACCAATGTCCCACAATTCTGATGTTGCAAAAACATCTCCCTTGTTTCTTCTAATCTTTTAGTGCACTCTGTGACTATAGATCCTCATAAATGTAAAGCATGGTGTCTCATGGCTGAATTTGTTGGCTCAAAGCTTCGTGCTTCCTCTCTGGACAAAACCGGATTCCTGTGGGACAGGAGGGACAGCCCTGATGGCTGCTGGAGCTGCTGGTTCGCGGGCTGCCTTTCTGTGTAGAGGGAAGCACAGGGAACAGACACTCTGAGACAGGGATAGAGTTGCTCGTGCTACATGTGGAAGGACAGATCCTGATCTGGGCTGCAGCCATGGGCCCTGGCCACCTTTTGTTGCCATCCTATTGAGGTGAATGCTGTGTGGCAGGAGTTAGTGCTGCTTTGGTTGCATTCTGCCTTATTCCTGCCAAAGAGCTGCAGTCTTACCTGTTATTCCGATGTGTCCATGATGTCCTGGCTTACATCTACAGTGTGCCTTCAAATTTTGAAAGAATGGTTTATGGGAATACTGTGTATCGTTATTTGTCTTTAAGTGATTGCCAAGCTTTGCCAAGAAACAACAATTGATACAGCTAAAATGGTCTTCTGTATTTTAACTCTTTAATAATGGAGGAAAATTGAATGTTTAGCGTTCGTATTTGTTAGGTGCCTGAAATCTAGTACTTCTCTTTTTGTAGATGGCAATATAGGTGGTTTACTGTCTTTTCCAGTATGTAGAGTCAAAAATATGATCTGTCAGGTTTTTTTTTTGTTTCTAGCCACTTCCTTTAAGTGTGTAAATAGCATGAAAATGTCAGATTTTTATCTGCATAATTTGTAAGAATAGTATTGTGAGTGGGGCTGGTAAAGGGTAGTCTACTGACATGGTAATAGCTGCTGTGGCTTCTGTTGAGGCTTGTTTTTATTTCTTTGTACTTTAAGAACTTGTTATTACTCCTTCTAGTTATTCTGTTTAGGTAAACTTGAGTGGGCTTGTTTTTGCGTAAATGCTTCAGTGCATTTCAAGATCTTAGTGCCTTAAAAGTGGAAGAAACGATGAAAAAATAGCCGAAGAAGAACATTTTGGAAATGAGGGTGGATACCAATGATGAAGTGTATTTAAATGTATATATGAAGTTGTATTACAGAGTACTTCCTTCTAAAACTGGTTCTGGAATCCTGAAGAACTACATGCACAGAACAACATGTAAATGCAGATACCATTTCTCTGTGCCTCAGCCTTGCTGCCTCAGTCTGTTACTGAGAACCATTGCATTCCTGTTAGATGACACCAAAGGTGCCATAAGTGTGCAAAATTGAGGAATTAGCATGCCTCAGTGATAATTTTATTAGTCATGGTGCCAAAACTCACTTAATGGCATGAGAAGCATACACATTTCATCACTGTCCTGTGGTAAAGGGGTAAAGTTATTCTGTAACTTGCATTGCAGAACTGAAGGTACAATTTTGAATTTTGTGCTCGCGTGCTCTCAGTAATGAAATTTGGTGATATTCTAAAACAAAGTCAAAGCCCTTGCAAGGCCTAAGGCTATTCAAAAGATTTGATTCTGTTTCTGGAACTCTGACTTGGTATATGAGAACTCGTCGGAGAATGCTGGTTGTTTTAGTTCTAGCAGTTTTTAGGGATAAAGTATCTTGCCCTTCCTGTTTGTTTGACTACATGATGTATTGTGTAGTCTGTAAGTTTAGGACTGCAGGACAAAAGGTATCCTGTTCTGTATCTTTATTCTTTGAAAGATTTACAGAGGAGCATCCACAAATTTATCCGTTTTGTTTACTTTGACTTCTGTGGAGTTCATGTACACTGACAGATACCTGAGTTTGCAGTGCAAAACATTATTTCTTTCCAGAAGAATTGAGTTGTGGGGGCCTCTTTTCCTTATGTTATGCATTTGGATTTCTCTGCCCACTCTTTTTCCAAACTTGAAGCAGAAGAATAACAGGTGGGCAAAATATGGTGCTTGTGGTAAGTTTTTTTGAAAGCTTTTCTGTATGTGTATGTTAGAGCAGATGCGTAGTTTTCATGAAGTTATCCTTTGTGTTAGTGCCTTTTACCATTCTTGAGAGATGATAAGCAAGGTTCAATTAGGGAAATACTGGCATGTTTGACAAAAGCATGAATTTCAATACTTTTATTTTTATTAATGCCCAGGTGTACCTGTGGCAGCTTTTGACATCAAAGATTCAGCAGGATGTTTCCTCAGTAAATTTTCTTTAAGCTCTGTTGGTTCCTATACTTGGAGCTGAGCCTGGATTTAGAGCTTGAGTAGAAGTAGAACTGGGGGTGGAGGAACGTGGTAGAGTGATCCAGAGGTCGGGTGTTTTGCAACAGCAATAAACTGGAACTAAGTTTTTAAGCAAGCTACCAGAAGTTGCTGAAGAATGATTCCCAAAAAATCTCTCCCAGAAGTTCTCTAAAGAAGCCTGGTTAACTGCTGCAATGACTCCTGTGCTTCTGTCAGCTGTCCCCGTTTGCTGCATTCTGTCATAGGCAAGGTCAAAAACCTGTAGTAGGCTTTGTGGAGTCCGATTGTGTATGTGACTTTTTCACTTGTCTTCAATTTCATTTAAAAATGGGTTATTTTGTAATTAGTGCTCCTTCCACTTGTTACTTATTTACCATTATATGCAAGAAATTCTACTTTATTCTAACCAAGATACAATTTTAATTTTTAAACTGTTATTTCCTCCTTTACTTCTTTCTGCCTTGTCCAGAAAGATAAAGTGGACAAAATCATAAGGCAGTGCTGTCCTAAACCCCTGGTATGTCAGCTACTGTTAGGTATTAATAGTTAAATTTTAATTGTTCTTCTTCCCTCTAACCACACTCAATGATAGCATTTACCAGCTAAAAATACTGGCTGCAGGATACTCTTATTTCATCGGTCCTGAACAAAGCTTGTTGGAGTGCCCCATGAATGGATTAGGTGACTTTGGAAGTATGGTATTCTTTCGCACTTAAAATTAGGAGTAGGGACTTAGAGGGAAGAGTGATTCTTCTCTGGTTTTTTTTTGCAGCATAAATGGTATTCAGGTTTTCTCTGCTGAAGTGTAAAATATTGGAGGAAAAATTAGAATGTAGGATGTAGAGGAAAGATGAACTTTTTCATTAGACATCTGCAAAATACTACTCATCAGTCCTGTTTCTCTGCTTCTATTAATATTTTTTAACCTGGGACCTGCATTGTAAATTCACCCCTGGGTCAGAGTTACTTTACAGAGAAGCAGGCTTACTCTAGGAAGGAAGCCCATAGGAGGAATACATGCATATTCATAGATTTAAATCAAAGTTACCTGGTTTGTAAAAAGCAATGACACAAGTGTTGTCTATAGGTCATGCCAAGAAGAGAAGTAATGCGTTGTTATTTAAGCTTAGTTTCCAAAATCACCTGATTTTCATGTTACTGGGTAAATTGGGCACACATTTGTTGTGTAGCTCAAAATTAGAGGAACTACTATATTTGATACCATATTTTTGAACACATACAATAAAAAGGAATAAAAACCAGGCTTACAAATGCCTGAAATGCTACAAATGATCTTTATGCTTCTTCATCTTAACATTCTGATTTTTGCAGTGATCCCCAGAAACACAATTTTTGTTGGGAAGAGCTAATTAATAACTTTTTATTTTTAAGAAAATAGAACCAAAACACAAAACCACAAAAAACAACAGACCAGACCATGTTTAGTGAACTTGCTCACTTGAAATTTATTTTCTGTGGTTCTTCAACACTTACTTTCTGTTGTTCACACTACTATTGACATAGGATTTTTGATGTTGATACCTGTTAGCTCTCTATTTCAGGTCTATCTGGAGAAAGAATCTTTTGTTATATATTTAGAAAATGTAATGTGTATCAGTTCAGAAATACTGAATGATAGTTTAATTTTGAAAATTACCTATATATACAGTTTGTTCAATGTCTTCACAAACTTTAGTATAAACCTCTCTTCTGCAAAACAAGATACCATAACACTAGAATCTAATGCAGAACAGATTATCTGAGTCTCACAATCAGGATTAAAAAAAAAAAAAGTTTATGCGAGGAATGGAACATTGCCTTCTTTACACATAAACTGAAAATGTGATTTTAATCTGCTTAAGGTGAACTGTCTTACACAAAAATACAGTCCTTAAAAAGTGATGTTCATCCCAAGTCAGTATAAAATGCTAAACAAGAGGTTTGTTAAAACATCAAAGAGGTCTGTTAAAACATCAGTTCTGAAATAATGATGGTATTTTTATTTTTTTTTATTATTATTATGACAGCCTCTGCAGTCCTCACAGGGTTGAGATTCTGCATCCAGTTAAGGTGGTGCCAATATTTACTTGCTTTTTCAAATCTGCATAGCAATGTTGAAATACAAACGTGTCAATGGCTATCATCTCTATTTTTATCTGTGATCCTTAACATTGTCTCCTCAGAACTTCCGCGTATCATCCTGCTCCTAGTATCTGAAGCATGAGTGCTATTCTTCCTAACCTGGAAAAGTTGTACAGCTGCTCAATTGGCAGAAGTAAATTATATGATGAGTCCTTTTCTTGCCACCTAATTGAGTTTACCTTGTCATAGTCTAAATGTGTAAAAGATGGAGTAAATGAAAATGCATTTTTGAAATGACATATTTTATTCTGAATCTATTTAAAATGCCCACTGTATGTTACCAAAATAATGGAATGGCCACTGATTCCATGTTAAGTTTCCATTTTCCCTGAGCCAGATCTCATTCATTTAGGCCAATCTTAGGGAGCTGCATTTGATTTAGGTCGTTTTTAGTATGTTGACTTAGGTGGGTAAGGGCTGTTAAAACAAATGTTTGCAGAATTGTGATGTGGTATATTTGTGTTATTACAGTTATCATTGCTGCTATGGATTCTTACGCAGTAAACAGTGAGTTGTTACATCAATGATCAAATTTGGCCTGATATTACGGGGGGGGGGGGGGGGAGAGGGGTCGGAGCTGTAAAGGCTTCAGGGCATGATGCAGGAATGCACCATGTGCCTTGCACAGCATAGCTATCTAACAATAATACATTAAGGTTATTTGTGGAGTTTCTTTGTGGTTAATATGATACTAAAGAAACGTAAGACAAACCTGCTGTTAATTTACTAAAAATAAAACTGTTAGTGTTTCATTCCTTAGTTTTATGTGAATTGCTCAAAGAAAATTATCAAAAGTCACATAATTATACTGAAGATGTCTTTAAGATTTGTACAGCATTCAAGACATGAAGTGAATCTCACTAACTTTATCAGCAGTTTCATTTGAGTTTAAAGACCTCAGGTGCCTAAAACACATTAGTAGTAGTAGACTGCACATTGTGAGTTTTATGAGTAGACCTTGTCATTAGAACTGGGAACATCACTGTGTGCCTTTTGCATCTGCAGCTTGTATATAATGCACTGCACCCATTCCTGTAGCTGCTACTCTTCCTTCTCCAAGAGTCTTTGGTCAGGGTGGTACTTTGTTGTATTTTTTGGCATACCACTGTTTTTGTATTTTTGTTTGTCTTTGGTTCTGTGTCCTTTGTGACATGGTAGTGCAGAACCCACAGGTGCTGCTTGGCATGCTTGCTCACCGCCTGGCCAGCACTCTCACTCTGCACTGCGTTGACCCTCTTTGTGCTGACCTGTTAGGGTTCTGCCCAACTACAAAGGGTAAGAGTTAGATTTTCAATTTTAGTTCATACAACGGAGCTATGTTCCAAATTTGTGATGAACTTGGCTGTGCTGGAGTGTCTGTTCTGAGAGAGGCTGATGTGCTTCCCTTACACAGCTGTAAAATCTTTAAGCATTACAACACATGTGTTGACTCTAGCAATAGCCACGGACTGGTGATATGTTGTGAAAATGACCAAATACCTTGCTCTGTTGGCAAGGTAATACTGAATGCTGTGGGAGTCTGCTCCTGGTTGCTGTCAAATAGTTGTTATAAATTTCACTTGGATGTTGAAGAAGTCCAAAGTTTATTTTTACTTTTGCACTTTTAACTTCTTGACTGTGTTCAAGGTAATAGTTAAAATAACGAAGTAATATATAAGTGTGTAGAGGCTAAACTGGAAGTTTTAAGTGTGTGCATCTACTTTTTGGATGTTTTTCAAGACTAGCTTCATAGTATTTGGGCATCCAACTAATGTTGACAGGATACTATTATATCAATGATCACATCCATTCAAGGGAGTTACTTCTTCAAGAGAGTATAAAGAGAGAGTATACTCTCTTCACTTAAGAGAGTATGTATTTTTTTCTGTGGTAGTGTACATTTCAGCAGAGGTTTTGAGCATGGAATTGGTAGGTAATTCAGTTTTTAAAAATTTCAGCTCATTAAATGTGAAAATGATTTAGTTCGTGCTTCCCGTAGTAGAACTTCAGCTATGTTTAGTATTCTATGTTTATGAAACATTCTCTGTTTATCAGTAATGTTTTTCCTGTTTCTTTTTTTTTAATCAGATTTTTGTTTTCTAGTGAAAAGCTGCACATGCTTTTAGAGAGATTGCCTTCTGTTTTCACTGAGTAAAGTTGCATTCATAAATATTATTCGCCATGGTGAACTTTGGGAAAATAACTGGAGTTTCAAGCAAGGCGTTTAGAAGGACTGACACAAATCACTATGTGTGGAAGAGAATAATAATAAAAAAAAAATCAGTTTTACTTACTCAGTTTCTCGTTTAAAAATATAAGTGTTTAAAAAGCAATCATGAAACTTTACCATAAGTATTGACTGGCAAAATACAGTAAAATGTAGTAAACGTTTAATATATGCTCTCAAGCTTAAAAAGAATACAGATCTGTTGTAGCTGGTATGAGCTCTTTAGCCATAGAACATATTAGGTCTACCGTGTAATTATTGCTGATCCTGATTAATGGCTCTCAGGGATTATCTTTTTTGGTTTCAACCATCTGCTGTGGTTTAATGTAATAAACTAACTAAACAGAAATAAGGTTTGACTTAATTTGAAAGCAAAAATACATGTATCTAGGAAGAGTTTAATTTCTTCATCTCAAAATTTAACAAATACCAATATTCTATTTATTCTATTTAAACTTAAACAAAAACTTAGCTGAATTAAAGGTTGAAATTGCAATCCCTAAAGAAAACACCTCCCCATCAAACAAACAAGAGTCCCTGTCCACCCCAAATCCAAAAAACACAACATTATAGAAAACCGAAACCCCTACAAACTAATACCAAACATTAAAAGAACAGCTTTTATTATTTTTGTTCTCCAGTCTTAATTGGTGCTGTATTGCCAGTTCAGAGAGGTAGCTTATGTTGGTTAAAAGCCTACCAACTATAGAGACATCCATTTCTGTATTTAAAAGAAAAAAAAATCTTAATTTACCAAGCATGTCTTCCCATTTGTAGCAGAAATGCTGAGTGCTAATGGGTAGTTTCTAACTGTTCTTATTTACAAAATATATTAGATGGTAAATATTTTAATAATGAATTGTAACATGCAACATGAGAGCAACACTGCAGAAATTAGAGAGCTTTGGATGTCTTCGTTAGGAAACACGAGTGAAATACCAAGTCTGAATCCTGAATTCTGAATGTAGCACATTGAAACTTAGAAACACCTTTCCTTTTACAAGTGATTACTGTAATAATGCCATTATGGTGTGTTTCTGATTTCTCTTAAGCCATTTGTGTATATATAGTAAATTCACTGTAGCCATACTTAAAACAGTGAATACCAAAAGACAACAAAACCGTAGGTTTCTGTACAAAGACTACTTGTTGGCCTCACCTAAATTTGGTCATTCCATAGAGACTTAGAAGTACTTTATTTTCATTTATATCTTTTTTATATCTTCATTGTCTGTACTTTATTTTCATTTATATCTTTTTTTCTTTTGATTTCTGTATGTATACTAAAAATGATTTTTTTGTAGTGTGAAATAATGCATGTTAATGCTACATACTTAAACTACGAAAAGTTTTTTATTATAAATATAGGAAAAATATGAAATTTAATGAACATGTTATAATATTTAAAGCATACAGTAGTTAATTTGTTCTTTATTAAAAGTATTTCTTCTTTAACTGTAGATAGAAAGTTTTAATCGGAAAAAAGTATGTATTTAGGTGTCCTGGAATTTAAAAAGAAAAAAAAAAAGATTTACAATGCTTAGTAGTATTTGGCTTTGAAAATGTCTTTGAAGGAAAATGTTTTAATTATAACTACTGTTCTAAAGCAAAAGGTTATAGCCCTCATATTCAGTAAAGTAATACTTTTTTCCATATCAATGTAACCAGTTGATTATTTTTTTTATATATTTGCAGATAGAATAAATTCTCCTGAATGCTTGAAAATTCTGAATGATAAACTGGGGAGTAAAGAACAAAATCAGTGAAGTCTTCCAGTGCTTTTATCTGTAGAGTGCTTTTTTGTTATGTAAAGGGTGGGCAGTTCTAGATGGTATACTATAGTTCCCTTGTTGGCAGGTTTTTCACTTCATTTCTTATGTCTTGCTATCTAGCAAAGTCTAGAGACCTTACTCAGTCCAAAATTGCCACATATAAGAAAAAAACAGTGATAAATAACTTGATTTACTTAAATGGCATTGTTTGTATTTCCTTTGGCTTTTTAAGATGCAGCTTAAGTGACTGAGAAGAACAAAGATGTTGTATCTTTCTGGAGAAGTAGATAGCAGCGTTTATGCTGCCTTTCCAAATGAGTATTTTAAAAGTCACTGTTTTGACGTAACTTTGGGTCAGAACTGCTTAACGCTTTTACAGTTTCTATTTTAATTAAAAAATATATATATATATTCTTGTGCATATTTTACCTGTCATTTTGTTTTAGTAAGATGAGAGTGAGATTTTATATCAGTTGTTGGACTGATGCAGAGTACTTGGCCTCCTCACCGTGGCAGTGATAGGCCTGAGAAACAGTGGTGTCTCTTGTAGCTGAAAGAGACTCTAGGACAGGAACTGGTTTCTCAGGAGTTCCCCTGATAGGTGTTAACTGTGGTTAGTCTCATTGAGCTTAAAATAATAATGGGACACTACAATGTCTTCCCCATTCTCCTGAACTCTGATCCTGACCTATCGTCAGCTGGAGTTCTTGCCGATTGAGTCAGTGTTCTGACTGTGCTGCCACCATGGTTAGATATTATTTGCTTGAATAAAATGTTTAAGTATTTGAGAAACCATTTCTCAACAAATACGTTTTTAGTGATAATTCTACTGTGTATTTTTCTTAAAGTACAGTCACGTGTTCAGTTACATAAGCCTTGTAATTTGATTTGGGCAATTCATGGCACAAGTAAAAGCATCACTCTATATGAGAAATCCACGGGGTAGGGGGAAGCTAGCAATTATGCGATTTGTTATATTTATAATAGTCCACCATAACAACTAGGCCATTCCCCAAGTTGAAGTACTTTCTATGGAGTTGTCTGCATTACGAGTTCTTAAAAGCTCTCTAGGGGAGCAGCAAGAGCAGTGCTGCTCCACAAGGAGGGGCAGGCTGGGAGCTGAAGGTGACATGGACAGTGCCTTCCCTGAGCAGCGAACAGTTCCACAGGATCTGAAGACAGGGTGGAGTAGAGTGCTGGTCATAGGATCCAGACAAAATAAAAGGAGTTGTTTGGGCCTAGGGTCTCTCTGGTAATCTGGTCAGGAGTAGCAGAAGATAGGGGCTGATACAGGACTGGAGGGAAGCTACAACACATAACAAGGAATCTAGTCATGAAGTGTGGGTACAGGCCAGGTTGCAGAGAGGCCTGTATGACCTGACTCAGGTTAGGGCTGAAGGTGCAGGCCTGAACCCAAATGAAACTTCTGGGCAGAGGGTGTGGGATGATTGTCTTAGGTGAGGCTCCTTGGGGCAATTAAGGCTTGTTAGTGCCCCTAAGGCGCTGATGCTAAGGCTACTGGTGGGCATTGGAGACAGCAGTTAATGTTATAGGTTCCATTGTGCAGCGTTCAAGTTCAAATGTTACGTTGCTCTCAACAGAAGTACCTAATTCCCTTACTGCTGCAGTTACGCTGGATTCCTCTTATAACTGAGTGCTCTTCATGTGGTGTAGCTCTCACCTGAAGGTCTCTCAGGAAACCGCTTGAGTCAAGTGCAGTTCCTGCAACATGGTCAGCACAGACAATCCTGTAGGCCCACCTGTGATTTCATTTCCTGCTGCAGAAAGTAGACGTTTTTCTTCTCTTTTACAGATATGGAGTCTGGAGAGCGGTTAACGTCCTCGTCGATCTCATCTAATGCAGCTACTTCATCTCCAGTGTCTTCTACACCTTCTGTTCCTTCTGCAGTTTCCAAGGGTGGCCTTACCACTGGAGCTGCATCACTGAGTTCCACAATCAACACATGTGGTAAGAATAACTCAAGTATATATTGCAATGTGATTTTAGTGTTTGCAAATACTTGGAATTATTAATGCTTGGTCAAATATACTAAGGTTTCACAGATGCATCAAAATAAAATGTTCATTTTTTGGTTATTTTTAGGATGGAAATTCATATCGGTATATATTTTGCATAGTGCTTATGTATTAAGGGATTAAAATGATTTATACATTTTAAAAGTGAAAGAACTTTACAGTTTGCAGAACTGCCTCAGTAGTGGGGACTGTTTTACAAATTCATTTAGCAGACTTGCTCCCACTTTTCAGGTTCAGATATAAACTTCTGGAGTATGCATCATGTTCTCAGCATTCAAGCCTAGTCCCTACTCTGTTTTTATATCTGGAGAAATAGTTTATTCTAATGGAAGTTGTGATGGAAAAGCTGAACTTCAAAATTCCATAGTCTTACATAAACTTGACTAGCCAAACATCTTGGGTTGAATCAGAAATTCATATGGAAGATTTCTCCATGCAAGGATATCATTTTTGTAAATTAAACTTTCCTTTCAACTGCTGAATCATGTGAGTTATCAACAAAGCAAGAAGTGGTGAATTAACTAGCTCGTCCTTGCCGTTTCTTTCTTCTTTTTGGGGAGTGAATTTTTAAAATATACACATATAAATATAAAACCTTGAAATATGCTGGAGTAACCTTTTATTGTAGTGTAATCTCCTGACAAAGCATAAAGACTCTCAGTCCTAACTCAACCATGCACCCTGGCAACTGACAGGGTACGCAATCAAGTTTATAACAGAGGCTACTTAAAAGACTTGAGTATTGCAAAGAAAATTAGTAGAAGGAATTGGAATAAAAAGGGACCCTTCTATTCTAATGCACAGATTGAGATGCCTTTAACCTTCTATTAGAAAGAATAGTTGATTGTTCTTAAGAGATTATTAAATGTGAAAAAAAAAGATTTTTAAAAGCTAACATACTTTGATTATCAGAATGAGACTGATGGACATACTCATATTTTTATATAAATAATGTAAGATCACAGAAGTGAATAACGAAGTTTGGAAACAGACTAGGATACTAATGTATCTCATCTACAGAGTATCCTATACAGTCAGAAAAGTTTTGACTTAATGAAATTACTGTTCTAGTTATGGATCATTCATGAGAAAACTATGTTTGGCTGGTTGACAGCATGAACATTTCTGCAAAATTTCTCTAGAACAATGTATACCTTTTCAGAGTGGATGCAACAGTAACCACAGTGTACTGTTGTGTCAGGTAGAGGAATGAATGTACTCCTAAATAAAACTGATGGGACAGTATTGATAGTAAACTACATTCCAGCTTCTTTTTAGGAATACAAAGTGTCCTTGAGAGAGCATATACAAAAGATCAGATGCAGCAGGCAAGGGATTTAACCATTTAAAAACAAAAATAAAGGAAAGAACTCGTGAATACAGATAGTTGCTATCAGTCTCTTTAACTATCAGTTGCTGGACAAAAATGAAACTTTTTTTTTCTTTAAAGTTGAGGTTAAAACGAAAGGGCTACCTAAGCAAAGGGCTAACTGAATTTTCCAGTGAAGACAAAAACTGACAGCCTAGTTTCATTACTACTTTTTTCAGCTTCTTACAGACGAGTTTTATTTTGTTCATTGTGTTTAACTATAAATCCTCTACATGCACAGCACTACAGAAGACACACAATTAGATGTTGTAATACCTATAAAGTAAATACAGTGAGGAGAGGTAATTGAGTCTCATAAATCTTCACTTTGGGATTATATGTTTGTAGTCCTATGTAAATTAACTTGTAGTACATTCTGAGAACTACCATGGAGAACTGTTTCTAATGGCATATGCTACTGAACACAACATGTCTTTTCAAGGTAAGTTTGTAGTGGACTACTGAAAATTAAAAACACTGTTATTTGTTCTGGATCAATTTAAGCTTAAGCATCTTTTCTGGCTGGCTTTAGACTAATTAAAATAAATAGATAAAGCTTGATTCCAGGTATACATATCTGTTTTCTAGTTGTCTTCTTTAGGAAGTTTCAAATGAACATGCTTAGGGTGTAGAGGACACTCAGAATTTACTTGTTGTACTATACTAGCGCAGAAGGGTTTCTCAGCTTGGAGAAAACATTCTTGCTCACTCTACCTCAAGAGCCCAAGTTTATTCTGAACAGTAGTGGATTACCATGAATTTAAGTCCCAGTTGAAAATCTTTTAATTTAATTTTTAAAAGAGTCAGTATTACCTAAGATAAAAAATGTATAGATATATTTCCTAGCAACTTGGGAAGAGTACAAGTCAATAGCCTTTTCTTACATGAGTAAATGTTACCATAATGTAGTGTTTTATCTTTATGAGGTGTCATTATAGCAGCATGTGAAACTGTTTAAAGCTGAACAGTTTGGCCTTAGCATTTTGGTATTACCAGAGCTGAGTGGTTCTTTAGGGTTATCTCAAGTATTCAAGAGTTTTACAATTCTCTTTCATCTGATGCTTGCTAATTAAGACTATGCAGGTTAATGGTTAGTTTTAATTGTTTTTTCCAACCATGAGGTTGGGATCTATTTCTTTCAATGTTTCTAATAAATTTCAGCGTAGTGCTTTTTGGATGCTGGAGGCTGAAGGTGACTGTTGTATTTGAGCATCTAAATAATTTGATTTTAAAACAACATTACGCATGTGGTAGTTCTTACGGCACTCCCATTGAGGCTTTTAATATGTGATTGATACTTTTTAAAATATGGCTTAGTAGATTGGTAGTCTTTTGTATGTTCTTTATATATTTCACTCTTTCAAGTTTACAAGTTTATCTGCTGTGTTTCTGCCTGAATTCTGCATTGGCTTTGTCAGTGGAGTAGTTTTGTTGGTCCGTTTTGAAAATTTATTTTTTTCCCAGAAAATTAGTTTGACTAGTTTCTTTTTTGCTTGTGATTTATGAAGTTAAGTTAAAGGTGGAGTCCTTGCTGTTGCATTCATGTTTTTTATCTGTGTACTTGTTTCCTTGAGAGCATAGTCAGAGGCTATTAAAATGATACAACCCCTACTTTCTCCCCCTCTTTGAGTGGGTCTTTTAATGAAATACCCAGTGCTTTGCTTTCATTTAAAATAGCAGATATTTTGGACATTTCTCTGGTCTGATGACAGCTTTTAAAATTATTATTATTTTGAGATTGGAGGATTGTTACTGTGTGTATATATAAACCATTTTCCAGCCTTTTCCATGTTTTCAAGTTCTATGCCGTGGGACGTATTATGAAATTTTACATGCCCTCCAAACAGAATGTTTGGAGGATCTACAGTCTGGTGTTGGAAAGCATGTAGAAGACAAACTTTGATAGTACTGTAATGATTAATAAACAACACAAGGTGAAAACAAATTGCTGTCACTCTAAGCAGTTCTCTAGATTTGTGGTATAAGCTGGAGTGCCCTTGGCATGGTTAGAAATAACAAATTATTTTTTTATTTTTACTGGTTGATGCACTGATGCTTTATATTTTTAGGCATTAGTTAAGTGTTTATACCTTATTGAGGTTTGAATACCTCAATATATTGTACCATGAAGTTCATTTATATTAACAAAGGCATTCATAGTTATCATTCCTTGTTACTAAGAGACCAGCATTGTTGAAATGGATATTGCCCTTTGGAGGAGTGCTTTCAATCATTTACCTTTGTAGTGGCTAGTAAAATTTCAAAAACTGTGATAAATAAAAAAATTCAAAATTTTGAAGAAAGTCAAGAATGCTAAGGAGTGCAATTCAATGTTAAGCTTCGGGATGCAGAATGTGTCTATAGTAGGTTAGTAACTTGAAGGGAAAAAAAAAAGCTAGAATTCATTGCTGGACAGACTGATGTTCTATGAAATAGAGAAGTGTCATTACAATCTGGTTTATTGTTACAAGCAAACAATTGTTTTATTTCTTCCATATTTCTAAATGCATATTTAGACATTGATGGCCTCTGTTTTCTGGACACATCAGATGTTGGCTTAGATAGCACACAGAGCTGTATTTTTTTATGGCCATACTTGTAATGCTTTTTTTGTATATAGTATAGTATAAAGCGATCTAATTTTTTTTATGTATGATAAGGATGATGAACTTCACAAGCTGATGTCATGTACTCATTGTTTACATTCTGAAATTTATAAGTTTATCTCATTGGCATGATGGTAGAAAGGGTTTTCTAGAATTAATTTGTTTCTTTGTGAAATGGGCTGTTAAAATTAGGTAAAATTTCTTTACCATGAGTGTTATCACATGCTGGAACGTACTTCCTAGCATGGTGATTGATGTTCCATGCCTGTCCATGTTCAAGAGGCATTTGGTTAATTCCCTTACAATATGCTTTAACTCTTGGTTAGCCCTGAAGTGGTCAGGCGGTTGGACTCGATAGATTTATTGCAACTGAACAGTTGTGTTCTAAAACTGGTTAGTAGAGGGTATTGACTTGGGTCAGAACCTGCTTTAGAAATTTTAAAGTAAAGATGGTGGCAGGACCTGGTGGCACAAAGGAAAATTCCAGGGTCTGAATGAAGGAAAAGTACAAAAATTTCTGAAATGATCTTTTCAAAAAATGTGTTACAGTCACCATGTAAAAAACAATTATTGGAACATACTCCCTATACTGTCACTTGTTATCTAGGAGCAAAATATGCTGCCCTTCCCCAATGAACAGTGCCTAGGGAGTAGAGGGGGGTTATTGTCCACCCCTCTGCAAGAAATGTGCTTTCTGGAAACTTTGTGCTATTTTGCGGATAGGGCAAATGGGTACATTTTTAATCAAAGAATAGAATGTCTTGGGTTGGTAGGGACCTCATAGATCATCTAGTTCCAACCCCCCTGCCATAAGAAGGAATGCCACACACAAGATGAGGTTGCTCAGGGCCTCATCCAACCTGGCCTTGAACACCTCCAGGGATGGGGTATCCACAAGCTCTCTGGGCACCCTGATCAAGTGCCTCACCAACCTTTGAGTGAAGAATTTCCTCCTAACCTCTAATCTAAATCTCCCCTCTTTTAGTTTAAAACCTTTCCCCCTTGTCCTGTCATTATCTGATTGAGCAAAGAGTAGCTCTCCATCTTTTTTATAAGATCCCTTTAAGTACTGAAAGGTCTCAATGAAGTCACACCGGAGCCTTCATTTCTTTAGGCTGAACAGCCCCAGATCTCTCAACCTCTCTTCATAGAGAGGTGCTCCAGCCCTCTGAGCATCTTTTTGGCCTCCTCTGGACCCGCGCTCACAGCCCCACACCCTTCTGATGCTGCGTCTCCAGTCCTGGACGCAGGACTCCAAGTGGGGCCCCATGAGGGCATGCATCCCTTCCTTCTATTGTATCAACTGCACCACTCAGCTTGGTGTCATGCAGCAAATTTGCTGAGGGTGCACTCGATCTTACTGTCTATGTCATTGGATGTTTAAGGTCCTTACATTGAGACTCTTTTTATGTATATTGGATGTAATCTTATTCATATAGCAAAACATAGAGAAATTCAAGCTGCATAGGCTGTAGCAAGTGATAGCACTCTGCTGGTGATTTGATAGGCTAATTAAAATCCTGCAGAGAAGTACAGTAAATGGGCCTTACTAGAACTTCAGTCTCCATAGCTAGAGTGCTTCTAGCAGTTGCTACTTGTTTATTTGGAACTATGTACGGTATATGCATATCTGTAGACACAGATCACTTTAAAATTCATCTTGGAAGGGACTTCAGGAGGTCATCTAGTCTGTCCTCTAAACCAAAGAAAGGTCAGCTCTAAGGTTGATGTTTTTGATGTACTGGCGATCTAATACATTATGCAGTATTTTAAATTAAGTCTGCAGAGCACTGATTTAAGGGGCATTAACTTCCCATGCTCTGTTCCTGTAGTCCTGCTGGCTGATTTGTGGCTTGGTATCTACCAAAACCCATAGGGTCTTTCTGTAGAGCTACTTCCCAACCAGTTAGTTTGCAGCCTGTATTATTCCAATGAATTGTTCCTTCCTATGTGCAAGACTTTGCTTTTGTCCTTATTGAGTTGTGTATGGTTCTTGCCAGTCCATTCTGCCAATGTATCCAGGTCCCCCTGAATGACAGCCGGGTCTTCAAGTGCCTTCCCCAAACTTAATGAGAAAGTACCCAATTCCTTCTTCCAGGTCATTGATAAAATTAAACAGCATGGATGCCAGGATAAAACACTTCAGCACGCCACATAAAAAGTTGTTTAAAAATGTCGCTCTTTATAGACTTTTCATACAATATTATTTAAATCAAATTAGGTGTAATATATCAAAAAAAAAAACAGTTTTCTGAAATGGATATTTTGCTTTAAGGCAGAGCTTTAAGACTTTCACTAGGCAGACAAGAAAAGAAGAATTGTCTTCTCAAAATGGAGGGCACATACATGGAAGCTTGTAGCTTTAAACAGACTGGTAAAATCAGACAGCATAACTTCTGATAGAAGTCAGACAAATGTTTCCTGTTTGATCATGTGATTGCAAGTTAGTATTCTATGTGTTATAAATGAAGTTGAAAGAAGAAATAGTATCAGATTAGAATTAACCTCTGTGGGAAAAGAATTAGGAGCAAATGTATATATGCCATTTAAAACTAATTTTTTGCATCCTCTTTGGAAATTGAGCTACGTTTAATTCAATGCAAGTAATCTACAACTGTAGCTAAAAATGTGAAATGTAGTGCACATACAGTATAAAACCAGTTTCACAACTTCTACAAGGCAAAGTTAATTGCTTCCCTAGAAATTCTATTTTTATGCTTGATACAGGTAGAAACTGTACCTAGAAGTACATTAGAATGGATAGATAATTTGCTTGTGATGAATGAAGTTTCTTTAAATTGTTTTTTTTTTTTTTTTAAAGTTGACTTACATAGATTTCATTTTAAACATCAAAAATGACTAGTTACTAGGATTTTTGAGTTGAATTTTATAATTTCTAAAATATGCACAATGCATCTGTTATTTTGCGTACATCGTTATTAGCTTGTGTACTGTAGGCCCCTGAAGCAGATTTCATGTCTATTAAGGATAGGTACTTCATATAGTTCTGCTAATAAAATGATCTCCCTCCATTTCTAACCCTGTTATGTTAAGGGAACAGACCCCTTCCCACTGCTAACAGAATTTGCTGTGGCAAATATGATGCCGCTTTTTCATTTTTACTTACAGACCTTTTGTTAGAGATGCTAAGGTTTTCAGATACTTTTTGTGGAGAAATAGAACAGTGCTAGAAGATACAATATGTGAAATTTAACGTTAGATTTTAAAATTAAAAAATGTATAAATTCTCTAATGATTGAGGTTGGACTTCACATGATGTTGCATCTGTTTTGATAGTGCAATTTCAAGTGTTGTTTTTTCCCCTCAGGATATATGTTCAGAACAGCTGGGGAACAGCCGTGTAACCTGTCCACTGTGTCGAGTGCCTTCCCAGTGGTCAGCCACCCAGTCTTTGGCCTGCATGCAGCCAGCTCAGGGTATTCAGAGTTTGGTGGCTTGGGAATACTTGGTACACCCACAGCCTTAGCAGCACATCCCCAGCTAGCGCCTTTTCCAGGTAAACATTGTTGCAAAGAATATTAAACCAAAGAAGAAGGCTAACTGTCCTCATCTACTAAGCAAACTTTGTAGACTTCAGAGTGTGGGCTTTGTTTAAGTCCTAGGCAACATTGATGAGAAGAAGAAAATACGTTGTATATGTCCTGAGTTTTTCAGGAAGGATGTTCTCACAATGGTCTTCTAAGAACCATTTAAATCCAAGTACTATGTGATCCTTTTTATTCCTTCCATCACAATGCAACATCCTTGATCGTTACCTGTTGTGCTGATTGCATAAGGACAATGTTTGAAAGTACTCAGCCAATAACAAGATAGACTTGTTTTCCTCTGTAAACATGCTTTTTGTCTGTCACACTTAATGGCAGAAGTTGTGTCCAAACCTGAAAAAGGAAATTGAATTTGACTTCTTTTTGTGAGCTCTGTCAAAGTTTTCTTCTCCCCACCCCCACTTTACATCCATATTGTGCTGTGATAGGGAGATGAGGTCAACTTCTGAAAACAGGGTGGTTTAAGGCCGTAAGCATTGGTGTGGAAGTGTTCCTGCCTGGACTGATCCTACTGAAGTATGTGGTCATAACTGATATGCCATCCTGCCTCAGTGTGAATGTTCTGCTCTTGGGATGCTGTAACTCAGGGAGGGTGCTGCACTGTGGATTATTCCTTGGGTAAAGAGAGATTTTTCATCTGTAAAAGTATTGTATACTTTTTAAATCGTATGTCAGAGAACCAAGCTTTCTAATGTATATAGGTTTTGTAGAACATTCTCCAAAGTACATAGTAAGTCAAGATGCTTTCTTAAATTACTTTTCTGTAGCTTCAAAGAGAGAAATTCCTACCAGAAAGTGAGGTTCCTAGAGAGACCTATGCTGCTCTTGTGGTCCCTCCCAATCTCCCCCTTAAGTAGAATTTGGGGAAGTGTGAGGTTAGGGACTGGCAAAAGCCTAAAGCAAATACAACAAAGAGTTCTGCTAGTATTTTAAAATTTAGTTTCATGTAAGCCACAGACTTCTTCAGTTACAAATGTCACATGAGATACTATGTGTATAACATGCAAATACCAAAAGCCTCCTAAGGAGTGGTAAATTAGCTTCAAAAAGTTGATACAGTACTGATACATTTATAATGTTTTCATTGTGAGATTTTTTTAATTTTTTTTCTTACTTTAAAAGTCCTTTCAATTGTACCAGCTATCTTGTGTTAGTGCAGTAAAGTAACAGACACTTTTTTTTTTTTTTTTTTCCCCCTAAGGGGTGGTAAATACCCATAGCTTCCCTGTGACTTCATTTCATTTTGCAAGAGCTTTTTCCACTGAGTAAATTGTATTTTTTTTTCTGAAGTAGGAATAATAGCTTTGTCTGCATATGACCCTAGACAATTATCTGGCTTTCTGTGATGTTTTTAAGGGTTTCAGTTGACAATTGAGAGACTCACGTCATGCTTTTTTCAAATTTATATATCTGTTTAGGTAGGTGTATGAGGAAAAAAAGAATCATAGGATTTTGGTTTGCTATCTCGTTGAAAGGCAGTCTTTTCCATAGATTTTGATAGTACAATAAATAGCTTATATAAGTAGTTATGTCAGGCAGTCTTGTTGTACGTAGCTGTTATAACCTTGCTGTAGACTGTTAACTGAATTTGGTAGCAGTTGGTCTGCATATGCACTATTGTGTGTGTGTACATGTATGTGTATTATATATATGTACACATATATACATCTGTATATATTCCAGTGACCATTATTTTTGATTTTGGTTAGCACGTTTTAGGGCAATGATTCTGTATGCTTGTGGGACCACTCAGTTCACAATCTTCAGTTTCCAAATTTAAGATAACGGAGCGGTGCTAAGTTTTCTGCAGACCAGTTATAGCTTGCTTATCATGGCTATGAATAAAGTTTTGGAGTTGTTGATCTAGGATGCCCAGTCTTCTGTTTTCATTGTTGGTGTTGTAGCCATATTTATTTATTCATTTATTTTTTAGTGATAAGAAAACTTCAGTGTCCATTGATACTGTCAGGTTAAAGCTTATTAGCATTTTATATATTAACAAAATGCTGATGCTGAATACTTACAAATACTAAAAAATGTATGATGTTACTAAATACTAATACTAAAATACTACAGAAAATGTTCTTCATTTTATGTATTCATAAGGGTCTTAATTACTGTGTGTAACATCCTTACGCTTCTGTAAGTATTGCTCACTTTCTTTACTTTCTTGGTGCTCTTTCGTATTACAATAAAATAAATGTCCTAATGCATTGGACTAAATCTTGCTCTACTATGTGGTGCAAGTCTTTTAATGAAATTTGTAACGTGTATGCGTAAATTAACAATTTCTATACTTTTGACAGTTGTCATCCTTATGGTGTACAGAACTCAGTACTTTAGTGCTTTCTCAGCTGTTTATGCGGAAATCATGCAAAGCTACTTCTGCAGTACTTTTTTTTTTCCTTCAGAAAGATTTGGATAGGCAGTTATTTAGTTATGCTTGCGTTTTGTTTTATTGTTAACCAGTGTTTTGGTGTTTATTCCACCAAAAATTTATTTAGCTATTGCAGCAATTACTATAAAATAAGGCTGACACACAAAAAAAATTCCTTTAGGCAAATCTGCACACTCCATTTGGGCTCTTATTTAAAGCACAGGAACCCATGTTTCTATGTCAAGAACCACACAGCAGATATTTACCTCTTAAATGGCTGATCATTTTTTTTACACGGAATAGCTATAGACAGTTTGGTCTTGTGGAATTTCAGAAACCTGCAAAAAGGGTTAGATAAGTATTCTAAATAGTTGTTGCTGTATTAAGGAACTTAAAAAAATGTTGTAGGGTCTGTAGCAACTCACTTAAAAGTTCGTTTTGCTGGAAAACAAAGGTAATGATTTAAGATGAAAATTTTAAACAACAGAAACACCAAAACACTAGACATTGAATTCAACACTAGCATTGAATTTTTATTTTTTAAATATTTCTCACTCAACAAGATTAATTTCTTTTATGAAGAGCATGTCACAAAGTGGCCTCATTGCTACTTGTGAAAGAATAAAAAAGGACATCAGAGAAAAAATGAACAGTTGGCTGTTTTCAAATCGAAGGGTATAAACTTTCAGAGTGACTATAGAGCTCCAGGAGAGTACCTAGAATTTTTGAGATTAAGTAAGTAATTTCCTGGGGAAGGGGGTTGAGACCCCAGAGCATTCAAGGACTGAGATTGCAGTGGTGACTTTAAATATGTTTTTTTTGTTGTTGTTGTTGTTTTCTTTTTTTTTGTTTGTTTTGTTTTGTTTTTGTTTTTGTTTTTGTTTTTTCCATAGTTCTGATTTTTTAGGAAGGTTGGTGAGGTGATAATGAATATTCAGTAACAGCCTGTGAATGTTGTTCTCTTTATAAGACTAGCATTTTCATGTTGTTGTGATCACTCTCATGTAGCTTTCTGTTATTTATGTATTTGTTATCAGAATGCATATAAGCAACACTGAATCGAAACCTTTATCGGAGTGACTTAAATGATTTACAGCCAGAATTGCCACAGGAAATTCATGTGATTTAACATATTTGGTGTTTTCCTAAGTGTTTTAAATTGTGATGAAGAGTAAAAAGAAAATAGAAAATCTTTTCTAAACTATGTACTAGAACATTCTTGCAGAAATACTTCAGTGTGTCATTGGAAAAGCTGAAGTTTGTTTTTCATTTGCTTTGTGGTGCAGAATGGTGGCGGACAGCAGATACACACTCTCGTTCTGGGGCAGCTTTCTTCCCACCGCTCTTGGGAATTCCACCGTTGTTTGCACCTCCTGCACAAAATCACGATTCTACTCCATTCCACTCAAGAGCTACAGGAAAAAATAGTCGTGGCAGTACAGAAAAAGGTAATGGCTAAAGCTGAATGAGTGTATTAAACTCGTGCATGTGCAGAAAGATGTGGAATTTGAGCTCTAATTCTCAGTGTGCTTCCCATTCCTTAAAAGTTCTCTGTGAAGTTATTCTGTCAGCAAAGTGTGTAATATACAAGTATGGGTTTTCAATAACAAAAATGCCCTTGCTAATGCTATTTTTTATCCTTCTTCCTTTGATGATTTATCTGAGACTGAATACTGGGGAAGATTTTTGGATGTTTATGGGTTTATTTGTGAGCCTGTACTTCCATACTGAATGCATTTCTGCATATAAAAAGCAGATACCAAGGTAGTTGTGTGCAGGAGGATATGGAGGAGAAGGGATAGGGCTATGATCTTGGTAAAACCAGCCCATTAACATTAGAATATTTTTTTTACAATTCAAACTAGTATTTTATGTAGTGATACTTCATGTCTTTTGAAAATACAACATATATTTGTTTGAGGTACAAGCAGCTTTTTTGTTATAGTTCTGGTAGCTTTTAGGACCTTGTAGGTGTTTCAAAATCAATCTGATAATAGTTGTGGGATTGCAGAGCAACAAGTTCATGTGGTTATAGGGACATTTTCTTAGAAAACACTTCTTTGGCTTATTGTGGTTTTCTTTGGAGTTTTTGATATTTCAAAATCTGAAGCAGATGGTTCTGTGAGATATTTACTGGATTGTGTATGTTTTTGTATCTTTTTTTGGAGAATCTTGTTTTTTTTTGTCCGTGATTAAACTCTAGGATGGCTTGGGTTTCAGATCTTTTATTTTTTTTAACCTTACAGCATTAGATTTGTTTGCCCTTCAGGTGAGGAGTGGTCTGCACATTTTTGTTCAAGTAAGTCCATGAACAATTCAAAGTGATTCTTAGATGGCAAAACTGAGATTATGATAGGATCTAATTGTGAGTAGTCTAGTGTCATGTTAAAGCTTTATTGGAGCTAGGTTACTGTGACTGGGGCATCACAAAGAAAGAACATGCTATTTTAGTGTTGTTTTTTTTTTTTTTTTAAGTGTCACTTTGTAAAATCTGTCATTTTAAGGTATAAATGGATCACTGAATGGGAACAGTACCACTGCAGTATCTGGTGTCAGCACATCTGTACTATCCACTAGCATTGCAGTATCTGCAGGACAAGTGAAAACTACAACCTCAGGAGCAGGAGGTCGCAAATACAACCAGGAGCAAAGCAAAGCTCAGCTTTTGGACACCAGAGCTGATAAAATCAAAGATAAGGTAAATATGCATAAACAACTTAGGATTCACCTGAAAAAATTGAGATGGTGTTTAGATTTGTGTGAACAGTTGCCTTCTTAAGTGATTTATGCCAATACAAAATGTTCTGTTGCTTGTTTTTTAAACTTTGTACATGTTTATGAACTACTAGCACTAACTTCACTAGATAACGTCTATACTTATTAACATTTTCATTTATGCAATTATAAAATCCAAGTATATTTTAAACACAAATATTCAAGAACAAACATACTATAAAATATATATTAATGATATGCAATTTGTTAATATATATTACATACAATATGTATTATATATATGTATATAATATATAATCACAATATATATTGCCATTATATATTAGCATTGGTGGACAAAAGGCTTAACATAAGTGAGCAGTGCACATTTGCAGCCCAGAAGGCCAACTGCATCCTGGGCTGCATCAGAAGAGGTGTGATAGTCCCCCTCTACTCTGCCATTTTGAGGCCCCACCTGGAGTATGACCTGTTAGAGCGAGTCGAGAGGAGGGCTACAAAGGTGGTCAAGGGGCTGGAGCACTTCTTCGAAGAAAGGCTGAGATCTGGGGCTGTTCAGCCTAAAGAAATGAAGGCTCCGGTGTGACTTCATTGAGACCTTTCAGTACTTAAAGGGATCTTACAAAAAAGATGGAGAGCTACTCTTTGCTCAATCAGATGACAGGACGAGGGGGAATGGCTTTAAACTAAAAGAGGGGAGATTTAGATTAGAGGTTAGGAGGAAATTCTTCACTCAAAGGTTGGTGAGGCACTTGATCAGGGTGCCCAGAGAGCTTGTGGATACCCCATCCCTGGAGGTGTTCAAGGTCAGGTTGGATGAGGCCCTGAGCATTACTGAAAGTATCATTGAAAGTTTCACCTTTTTTTTTTTTGCTTCTCCTCAAATTTCAGTCAGAATGTTTGTCAGCATTATTTTCTTCTCATTGTATTATGTTCTGTATGTAAGTATAAATTTTCTTCCTTTTCTGTGAAACACCTAGATGTGGTTGGTATTTGTCAATGGAGTTATTTGGACAAACTTTCCAATCAAAACATACAGAATGCTATAAAAGAGAAGTGGATTAGAAGGCTTTATTTGTTTATTTTTTTGTTTTAGTATGTTACAAAGAATCCACAGGTGGCACTGAGTCTCTTAAGCAGGGGAAAAGTAGGCAGTAGAAAGACAGTATTTTGTGCTGCAATTTCTGTGAAGTGATGTTTTGCTCTTAAATGTGAAGGTATAACATCACTTACCTCTTTTTCTGTTTCCTGCTCTCTACAGGAGATTTTATTGTGTATCTTATTTTAAAAGACTTTTAGTTTCTTATACTTTTATGTGTTCTTTTCCTTGAGGCTTCATCAGGGTTTTAATTTTTAATGTTCCTCTGATTTCTTTGATCTTGTCTGTAGTTGTAATTGTCTTTTGGGGTTGTCAGCATGCCAGTTTTCTGGGATAGTATGTCTTAAGTTTCATCCTAATGTATAGTGGTTCTCTTATTCCCTAAAGTTGCAAATTACTTCAAGGCTTAAGGTAGTTCATAAAACATATGTGCACTCCTCAGAGAAAACCCATTTTCTTTGGGTTAGATCCAGCCACCTTCTGTCTGGGCAGTGGGTTGTTTCACAGTCTGTGGCTTTGCCCACTCTGAACATGACCATAAAGCCACTAGCAAGTAACTTTGTCTCTTGCTAGTCTCCCACTCTAATCTGTGCTGGTGGAGTGCAATCCTTTTTGTATTGTGGTGCCCAGAACTGCACACAGTACTGGAGGTGAGGCCTCACCAACGCAGAGTAGAGCGGGACAGTAACTTCCATTGACTGACTAGCAATGATGTGCTTGATGCACCCCAGGACACAGTTGGCCCTCCTGGCTGCCAGGACACACTGCTGGCTCATGTTCAGCTTGCTGTCAACCATAACCCCCTAGATCTCTCTTTGCAGGGGATGAAGGGCAAAAACTAGGATAGGATCCTATTTATGTAGCTCCAGGATGCATTGTTACTTTTATTACTTCAGATCATGATTTGTTCTTCATTTTATGGCCTACGTGAAAGTACTCTGCATCTGTGCAAAATATTAAACAGAAAGATACTTAAATACGATGTCAAGGAGGCCAGCAACAAAACATTTAGAACCTACTGTAGACAGGTACAGTTTTTTAGAACTGCTTTTTTGTCTGCGTACATTCAGATCACAGTCCCTTATGTGAAATACCAACTGATGCTTTTCTGAATTGAGCAGTGAAACAGTAAATGCAAATAAATATACTTAAATTCTTAAGATACCTCAACAACAAACCAATGCATACGTTGTTCTGCATAAGGCATGTTTAGGGAAGTTTTACTGTGTTCATCACAAACGTCAATAAAGAAAATATAGTTTAAAAGAACATACAGATACCAGCCTATTGACAAGTAACTGAGACTCAATCCATGTACAGCTTCCACGTTTAATAGATGTTTCATGATGTAAATTCAGTCCCACTTTAAAGAAGTTTGTTCTACTAATATGATTAAATTCCTTCTTAACAAGACAAAGATTATTGATATAAAATTGCTTTCTTTTTAGTACCTTGATTTATTTTACACAAACCATGCACAAAATAGGTAACTATTTTGTTGGCATTAACTATGCCAAGAGGTTTATTTTTTTCTTAACAAACCATTTATTTTTAAAATACTGTTTCTCTGATGTTCCCATTTGTATTGAATTGCTGCAACTTCTTTTAACCTCTGTGCACCATTTTTGCTGTCCATCTATCTTCCTTTTGACTGTTTTTACAATTTGTTAGTAACTTCATGTATTCTTATGCAGTAATACATACTTTAATGTCTCTCTTGCCTATCTACCATTATAACACTCAAGTCTCAATGAAGCTCCTTCAGATATGTTTATAAAATGTGTTTCTTTTAATTAGCTTCTTTAAAAAGCTAATTTTCCCCGTATCTTGCATTTTCAAATCTGGTCTTGCAGTGTAAACATCTCAGAGGTTAGTTTGTGGGTTTATTTTTTTTTTTTTCAGATGTTGCTTCTCCATTCTTCTGTTTCTTCATTCGCTTTCCTTCTCTGGTCTGCAAATTGATTCTTTCCAAGAAGAATTTAAATATAACATTGTCAGAGTATTTCAGCAGGTTTTGGTCCTTTTTCTAGAAGCAATTCCCAGAAGCAATTTGATTATTTTCAGTCGCCAAAAACTTACAGCGCTAAATAGCACATACTGTGAAATTACAAATAATGTAGTATAAGTTTTTCTTAAATATATTGGCGAATTTGATACATGTTGTTCTTTCTGTGTTATTTTTGCCAAAAATCTTAGCTTTTGAATTTTTGGAAGCAATAAATTCTGTGGATGTTTTCTAGACCTGAGTTCCAGACCAGTTTTCTAGGCTCTAACTGGATTTCTTGCTTTGAGATGTAGGTTGCCAAGTACAGGCCTGCCAGTGTGCCCCAAAAAACGTTTTGGCAGGATCTTGCCACCTGAGTAATTTTCATCACCTTGTGAAATGCTTCTTAGTTTCTTGCTAAGGCTACCTTAGTTGCGTTCACAGATTGCAGGCCCCTTTACTCCAAAGTCTTAGTGTTTTTTGTTTTGAAGATTATGCATACTAAAAGTGATACAGCAGATTAAAGCTGAACCATTAATAGAGCATTCATTTTCCTGTTAGAAGCCCAGAAAAAAAGCAGTGGAAAGCTCCAGCAATAGCGACAGTGATTCAGGCTCTTCTTCAGACACATCAAGTGAAGGCATAAGTAGTAGCGACTCTGATGATCTAGAGGAGGATGAAGAAGAGGAGGAAGAGGACCAGAGCGCTGAAGAAAGTGAAGATGATGAATCTGATTCTGAAAATGAAGCACATCACAAAACCAAGAACAAGGTATGACAACTCTCTCTGACGCTTGCAGTTTTGTCACTGAAAGCTGTTGGTAAAAAAAGATACAATGTTTGTACCATAGAATAATTATTTATCATTTATAAATGTTAGGAATGCTGGGTTTGGATTGGTTTACAGGTTTTCCGTTTTTTTTTTCTTTTTATTTTTTCTTCTTTTTTTTTTTTTTTTCACTTTCCCTTTTTTGGTATCTTTTTCTTGTTCCTGAGGGGCTAGAGGGTAACAAGTGCTAGATTGTTTGTTTTATTGTCAGGTGGGAAATAAATTAATGACGTGCTGTGCATTTGTAGTGTATTGGAAGTTTACCTTTGCCTAAATATTGCACTTTGGCAGGGCAGTTGCCTTTTTTCTATAGGATAGTTACTTTTGCTGATAACCAATAGAAGAGAAAGATTTGAATCTACTAGGAATCCTGTTAGGTTTACAGTTGAGAATACATTTTAAAATGATCATGATTTAGTATCTTTTTCTACTATTAGCATCGTATCCATATGCTGAAGCTATCTTGGAAAGAAAAAAAGCCTAAATACGTAACAAGATTTTTAAAATTTATTTTTCGTCTTCAGCAAAGAACGGTATAATTACTCTTTGAGGATGGATGATGTCGTTTTTTTCAGCATCTTTAAGTGATGTAATATGAACAGTCATAAATGTATGTTTTGCAGGTGCTAATGCATAGTGGTGTAACAGATATGAAAACTGATGGACAAAAAACACTTGAAAAGTCCCAAGAAAAAAGAACACACCAGCAGATACCTCTTGTGTCTGATTCCCAGACTCACTCATCGTTCCCGTCCCAGCAGAAGCAGCCTCAGGTTTTGTCACAGCAGCTTCCATTTATTTTCCAAAGCTCTCAGGCAAAGGAGGAATCTGTGAACAAACACACTAGTGTAATACAGTCTACAGGATTGGTTCCCAATGTGAAACCTTTGTCTTTGGTACATCAAGCCAAAAAGGAAACCTATTTAAAACTCATAGTTCCTTCCTCTGATCTACTCAAAGCAGGGAATAAGAATACCTCTGAAGACTCTATCCCTTTGACCAGCGATATACGATCAAAACGAGTGAGTGAAAAAACACTGTTCTAATTATTTGTAACCTGTACTGTCTGCTTAACAAGTTGTTATCAAGACTTAATAGTGTGTTATCAAACTTTCAAATATAATCTTAAATATAATTTAAAGTGGTCTGCAGTTCATTGTTAAATTGGAACCTTTTCTTTGAAGGTCACCTAGTAACTTTGGTATCATATTATTGTAAAAACAGTAAGCCCTGTAATACTTGGACACAAAGGGTAACTAAAAATGTAACTGCATTTGGAAGGGCTTCAGTATGGTGGTTTATGAAGGTTATAAACTGCTCTGTTTAGATGCTGACAAAGGAAGGAAAGGACTTTTTGTGCACGTCTTAGAGAAATTTGAGCAACTAAAATCAACATCAAAACAAGAAAAATACTCCTGAGAAATTTTATGGGCTTGGATGATACAGCTTTGCTTCTCATAGTTTCAATCAAAATGCTAGTTTAGTACTTTCAATATCTAGTCATATAAACAAGACTATTTTTTGTTTCAAGTTGGTTATTTTTAAGTCAAAATAATTAAAGCTACCTTTTAAAATTGTGTTTTTAAATCAGAGAGCTGGAATCCTCAAAAATGTCAATTTACTTTTTTTTTTTTTCTTAGACAGGGGGATGATCATGGATTGATAACTATTAACACTCAGTATGGCCTTTGCAATAAAATTTTTATTTCCTTTTTCCTTTCAGGGTTCTACAACATGTTTACACATATCTAACTTAACAGTATTGTAGCTTATTCTTTGTAGATTATGTACTTTTTTATTGTTGATTAAGGCAGAATCCTTTTTTTTGACTTGTGATGACTTTTCATAATTTCTGTTCTGTTTAATTGTAATGGAGATTGGAAGAGAAAACTGTAATGTTTTAAAAATGTTGAAGCTGGATATATATATATATATATGTATAAATATGTTCATGAAGATGTTTCTTTTTAAAAAAAAACACCTGATTATAAGTAGCATAGATGAAAAGTAAAATGAAGTCTGATTCACAGCTAGCTCACCATTTAAGGATTTTAAAGTTTTAACACAATTTTTATTCCTAGTCTGGAAAAGAAACACTACTTCTTTTTTCAACTCTGAGTTGCTTCTTAGACAACAAAGGCAACATGTGTCTTTGCCATCGGAAGAGGCTTCTGTTGTCAGATTTAGGTTGAGAGTCTTTAGATGGTGGTCCATTATCCATTTAGCGTTTTGATTTCTTTGTTTTTCTACTGCAAACAAGCACTATGTAAATATTTTTATAGGGTTTTGTTTGATATTCAGTTTTAAGTGGCAGTGACTTCAAGAATGTATTGTATTTGACTTAATATTTAAAAATTGATTTTAGATGCACCATATTAATTCTTTTTTAATCAAGGAAGATGAATTTTCTTTATCCTTGGAATAGTCTTGAGACGAGCTTTATATGTATTTCTGGAGCACTACTATGTCATTTTAAGTTTTATCTGAAGAAATATATAGTACTATTTTTTCAGAGATTAAAACCTAGCTTATCACAGTGCTTTTGAGTAAAAACATTTTTCTCAGGATTTTCTGGATAGAACGTTTCTGTGCCAAGAGTCATCTTTTTTTTTTTTCTACTTTTATAGCCATTATCATGTTTGTATTTACTGTGTGCTTTAAAATAGACAAATTACTAAAGATAGTTTTATGTTCAGAAAAGAAATTTAATGCACTGAAATGAGTAAAAAGTGTGTTTATCTTTATGTAGGTACATAAAGGTAATCTATTTTTCTTACCATTTTTTTTAAGATCATGCTTAATTTCTTCATGAAAACTGTTGTTCAGAGCAATGCAGCAATCTTCTCTGCATTATTTTAGATCAGCTTTGTTTTGCATTCAGTTCATCTTTTCTTACTTGGTTTACACTGAAAATCCCAAGATTTAAAGACTTAACTTGTAGCTACTCATCTCTTCTGTTGTCACTAGCACCTACTTTTGACTACTAAAAATAGCTTTTCTGAAAGCACATTTTAAAGATTTAATAGAGTTCATCTGGCTGAAAAAAAAAAAAAGAAAAAAAAAGAAAAGAAAATCCAGATTTTATTCCTCTGTCTTCTTATTTCTTTAGGAACAATATAAGCAGACATTCCCAGCAGCACATCTAAAGAAACAAGAATCATCTAAGAACCTGAAGAAGGTTATTGCAGCTTTGTCAAGCTCCAAACCAACATCTAGTTCACCAGCTCATCAAAAACTCACATCTTTGGAAAACAACCATTCTAATCCATTCCTGACAAATGCACTTTTAGGTAATCACCAACCCAATGGAGTTATTCAGAGCGTCATCCAGGAGGCTCCTCTTGCACTTACTACGAAACCGAAATCCCAGACCAAGATCAATGAAAGTGTAGCCATTTCTAGCAGTACCCCCTTTTCTTTGCCAGTGAACTTGAGTGCATGTGGGAAAAAAACAGCTGGTAACCGGACACCTGTTATGCCCTCTACCTCTCCTGTGTTACCTGGTTCAGGAAAGGACAAAGCAGTCAGCAATAATGCAGTAAATGCAGTAAAAACACAACACCGCCTTCATTCTCCAAAACTGGTGGTGGAGCAGTTCAGAGGGGTAGACTCAGATGCCCCCAGCAGTAAGGACTCTGACGACTCAAATGATGATGATGACGACGATGAAGATGAAGATGAGGATGATGAAGATGATGATTCTGATGATAGCCAATCAGGTGGTTTAATCTTTTTAATAGGAAAAACAGAATCTTTTTTTGTGTGTGTGTTGAAAACCTGCATTTTCCCCACTGTATTTTAAAATGAAGGAAAAGTTGAGGCAGCATGGCCCACCCAGTGTCTTCAGGATACCATGGAAAGTAGCGCATGCCTCCGAGTCCTTCCTTGTGTGATATCCAAAATCATGTTTTGAATATTCTGATACTTGGTCACGTGGCAGGTATACTTTCAGCTGCCTCGCAAAGGGGGTCTGAGGGCCTTCTGGAAGGGCTGTTGAAGACCTGACATCCAGATAAATCACCCAGCCTACAGTTCATGTACTGTTTGGGTGGCACTGTGTTTAGGAGAGGGTTGGAGACAGTAGGCTGTTAACGGTTAATTATTCTGTTAGGCAGAGTCCATTTGCAGAGCAGGCTTCCCCATCCAGAGAGAAAGTAAGGCAAATTGCTTTCAAGTTTTCAAGACTGGCAAGAAAAACATATTTTTAGGTTTCATTCAGGAGCATGTTAGTGAGTGAGCAAGATTACAGGAAGGTACCATGGCACTTGTAAAGGCTTCAGTGTTCACAGATACTTTTTAGGTTACTTTCTAAAGTCTTTGAATCAGTTCAGAAAGGCTAGACCTGTTTTGAAGACTTGATTATATTCCCAGCTACTCCCTCCCCCTGTGAGCCCATGTCCCTTGTGTTCAGCTCCACCTTTGTTATTATCTCTCCTCCTTTTATCCACATACCCTATATTAATCCTTTTTTCTGTCTTCAGAACTGTAGCCAGTCTTCCATTCCTTATCCTGTCTACCCTTTACCCTATCTCTAACTCTTCCTTTTTCCAGATTGTGACGCTTCCAATTCTGTCATCTCTTTCCCTCTACCCAGTTCCACCATTTGCTTCTTCCTCTTCATGCTAGATTTCACAGCCTGTGAAGTGCCATTCATGTGCAAGTGCTCAGCCGCTGTCAGGCTCACAGAGGAGTCTTACTTAGCTGTAGCGATAGTAAACAATCTCTTCGTAGAATCAGAATGGCTCAGATTGGAAGGGACCTTAAAGATCATCTAGTTCCGACACTCCTGCCCCCCTTTTAAAACACTTCGGTTTCTGTCTTCTCCTCATGGAAAAACAAAGAATTCAAGTCCAAACAGCGGTGCATTATAATGGAGGATTACTTTATGTTGTCATTATTTTAGTCACTTAAAAGTTTAGGTAACTCATTATAACCTTCAATTGCTACTCAAGAAATGTTTTAAAAATTTTGAATTCAAAACACCTTACTCAATAAGACCAAAGACTTTACAAGTGTTAAAACTTAAGTGTTTGCTATTAGTTACCTGGTCATAATGTGCCTTTTGCTACATTTTTTTAAAGAGTCCGACAGTAATTCTGAATCAGATACCGAAGGGTCTGAAGATGAAGATGATGAGGACGATAAGGATCAAGATGAATCAGATACAGATACTGAGGGAGAAAAAACTCCACTGAAACTGAATAAAACTGCTTCCTCCATGAAGAGCTCTTCCATTGGTCCTGCAGCTCATTCCACCCCGCTTAATCTCCAAGCAGCAAAGGCCCCAGGCTCTGCACCAGCTGCTTTATGTCCAGAGTCCCAGCCTGCAGTTTTTCTTGGGACAGCACCATCTACTCTTACACCAAGTACACACTGTGGTATCTTAATATCTTTTTATATAATTCAGTTATACACCTAAGTGGGTTGTGTTGCAAAACTACTTATAAAACGTAGTTTAGGCCTATCACTTTATCACCTGATATCAAGTGGTTTTTTTCATGAGTGTTTGCAACAGACCTTAAAATCATTCAGCAGAATTGCAAATACCTGAAATCTGAACATTACACTTAGTGTAGGACGTCTTAGTCCATGTAATTATTTGAGAGAAAGTAAGATGTATTAACCAGATTTCATTATGATTACACTAAAACTCTTTATTGTTTGGTCTTTATTTACTGTTTTATTCCAAACTAGTAATTTTTTGCTTACTTCTAATGTGTATGTATCATAGTTTGCACACAGCCTTCTATTTCTGCACTTTCTTAACAAAGCTAGTGACTGTGTTTTGTTAAAATATATCTTTACGCATTATTTGTTTTGAAATTCTCAATAAGAATGTATGGATCATGCCCACAGAATTATTTTTGAAATTTCATGAAAGGATCATTTAGCAGTTTCCTGATACTTTGTAGTGTTTATAATTCTTTATCTGGTTACTAATTTGAATGATTTAGTAATTACAGCTGCTGCAGAAAGGGCTGCATTTTTGAAAGTCAGTCACGCTCCTCAGTTTGTACAATATCAAATCAAGTTTCATATTTACTGCTTTGAATTAGCAACTTGATATTTAATTAACATACAAGTAAGTAGCTTTTTAATGGTGACATCCACTCATAATTTTTTTTTTTGTACTTGGATTCAGTGGAATAGGTGTCAGATGCCATGTCATGAAGCGCATTAATTTTGAAGGAATGTAATTTGATCTACCTCACGTTTTTCCCAGAAACAAGCGTATGAATTACACAGTTTGTAAAAGATTTTACACATATTGGGAGTAATCAGAATTCTTAAAGTACAAAGTTACATTATTTCTCAGAAATCTAGGATGATTTATGATACTTATAAAAGGCTGTTAGTGGATTTTTGTTAGTGTGTTGAGGTAAGAGATACAATACATTAATTTTGTCTCCTTGTTGTAGGCGTAATACTTTTTTCCTACTAAGTGGCTATAAAACTATTAAAATATTATTGTGTTCATCTTACCTAAAGGTACTTTGTTGCTGAAGAGGTTTAGAGTCTCTTTTCTATATCTGGTTTGCATTGGAGAACTAATTTTTTCAATTCAGTTGTATTTGGATAAACAGTGTTCCTCCTTCTACCGTGAGTGTTAGAAGTAATGCAGTGATCATGTTAGCTTAAGACTGCAGATATATGTCCAAGCAGTTTGTCATTTAGGCATGGGCAGCTCCACATCGTTTTCTGTTGAGGAGTCTAATCAGCAGTTGCTTCCAGATCATTCAGTCATCTCCATTGGAAACCTGTGCCATTAGACCATACGATACTCCTTCTAACTGTAATAGGTTGGAGCAAATTTCAAAGAAGCTGTTTGATAAGGATACTCTCTCATGTCCACTTAGGAAGAGCTATGTCACACTCTTATCACAAGGTCTAGACAAATCTTCCTAAAAGTTTGTTGGTGGATGTAGTTGATAGCTTACTGTTCTCTCAAAAAAGCCTGTGAAAAGAACCAACCTTCAGCACTCTTTAAAGCCTCACATTTGATAATTTTTTTTTTGATTCAGTCTTTTAAATAGCACCAAACATATCAACAGCCGATTGAATTCTGAATAGCTGGAATAATCCTGAAAAAATTTCTTCATGTCATAGTTGATCACAGTCTATGCAGTACTTTTGAAGACAGTCTAGTCATATACGGATTTTTAAAGTAAAGGGTATTTCCATTTTCATCTTCTGTAATGAAAAATATTAACTATGTTCTTGTATAGAAACGCAGGTGTTCGTGTAATTATTATAGCCGTCTGAGAGAGCTAACCAAGACAAGCAGCTCAGTATGGCATGATTAGATTTTTCTTCTGTTTACAATTCTAGAAGAAGAGGTTAAAGGAAAGCTAGTGGAAAAAGTATCTCTAAAAGAGAATAAGTTACTCTAGTTTCTTGGTAGTTGAGATATATGATGGCTGTAATGTAAAATGGTTTATCTTTTCTTTTGAGGATATAAGTATTAAAGGTATATTCTAGGAACATGTTACCTTTTTTTTAAAACAAACAAACAAAACAAAACCCTCTCTTAGGCATTAATTAGAAATTCTTTTTTAGGCATTTCAAAAAGACGAAGAGTAACAGATGAACGGGAGCTGCGTGTTCCTCTAGAATATGGGTAGGTTTACATATATACATGCTATTTCCCAGAGGGGAATTAATATCTTCAAAAATAAGTTGGTAAAGAAATGTTTTAAATATTTTTGGGACTGAAATATAAGCAAAGGGTTTCAGGGATTTAGATTTTCAACTCAGTGTCTGTGGATCTCTTTAAAAATACCAGCATATTTCAAGTATTCATTTCTTCATCAGAGTTACTTTGCTGTGAACATGACCTGCCTTTTAGCAGTTGTGCTGCTGGAAATTAAATACTTTGGGCTTGTTCTGAGCCAGTAGAGATGCCAAGTAACTCCTTAAAGTATAGTTCTAAAATCTGCTAATATGTAAGTAGCATGATCTAAATAAATTCATGTATAACGAGAAATTTGACAATCTAAATGATGATTTATTTTTTGCCTATTTGATTTTTTTTGATGGTTTGTCAAATTAAGATATGTGACCTTTTCACTTTATGTGAAGTTCTGAAATTGTTATTATCTGTTGAAAAAAATACTCTTATATACACCTGTTCTGAGATTGATGTTATTTGCTTAAAAAAAAAAAAAAAAGTGTTATATACAACTATTTCACGTTAATCTAGCTGGCAAAGAGAAACCCGTATAAGAAACTTTGGTGGTCGTCTTCAAGGAGAAGTAGCATATTTTGCACCTTGTGGAAAGAAGCTGAGACAGTATCCTGAAGTAGTAAAGGTATGTTCCTTTTCTTAACTTCGGTGTTCTAATGCTACTAAGCATGCTTGCGATAAAAAAAAAAATCAATTTTTTCTTCCAATAAAGATCCTTATTTCAAAATGATGTGATGGGTAATGTATCTCAGCCTATTACTGATTTGATCTCCTATATATCCCCTTGATAGAATATGCAAAACATTACACTCACAGTTAGCTGTACATCAAAGCTGGGTTGTAATTATTTACAAGCTGAAGTGGAAAAATATGTGATTTTTTCAGTATCTCAGCAGAAATGGAATAATGGATATCTCAAGGGACAATTTCAGCTTCAGTGCAAAAATAGGAGTGGGTGACTTCTATGAAGCCAGAGATGGACCGCAGGTATCTGCTTTTTAAAAAGTAAAGTCTTTGATCCAAGGAAATTAACATAAGTTTAGGTGAAGTAGTTTTTGCTACAATCTGAAGCATTTACTGATTTTAGATAATTCTTTCTGAAAAATGTGCATATTTCTTTATGATAGTTATTGTGAGATGCTGAGAGCTTGATCACTGGCAGTGCTGAAAACCACTCCTCTTAGTGATTTCACTAGGAGATACCAAGAGTTCAGCATGCCTCAGAATCAACTCAGAGCTACATATTTTATCTGAGTCAATGTTCAGCTATTTTTGACTGAAACTGGTCTTCCTGTCTTGTATAAACCTAATATTGATAGCAGTATATGTGTGTGCATTAAATTACACTCTTTTCATGTATTCACCTTCGTAATATATCTGAAATACATATTTAAATACAAATGTTGGCTGGATCAGGAATCTCAGACTCCGTTCTTGAAATAGTAGATGGTTATGGGAGGGAATGCTCGGTATACCAATTATGCTTTACCATGGTTGAACTATTAGATGTTGTGTAGGTTGTTAGAATTTTGGAGAAATTAATACTATTTTTGATCCATACTATATTTCTCTAGTTTAGTCATGTTATTATTTCTTTAGGACGTGTGCAAAAAATTTTGAACTTTGTCGGTAAATATGTTTTTTTCTTTATAATATAAGTATATGATATGGGAACGTGGACAGATGCCATGCTCTGAGCAATCTTGGATTCAGGCTGTAGTTTTCCCTTATGTGGGCTTTATACCCTGTGGAAATACATAGTATTTACATAGTAAAAATTTGAAAGGATATTATAGGCTGAGTTCATGGTAAGCAGCTACTTTGAGGTAGTGCATGCTGATTCCTGACTTACGGAGTAGAAGATTGTTTAAACCTCTTCGTATTTATCCTTTGTAAATCAAAAAATACAAGTTCATGTGAGTGTGAACTGCATTATGTTAAGGACCTGAACAGCTTAGTCTGAATAATTCTTTATACTGTGAACACAGCGTAATGTCAGGATATCTGTTCTTGTTTTACCCTGTTAACTTTTTCTTGTGTTTCCCTTAGTCTTTCATTTAACTTACTCCCTTCTTTAGTTCTCTCTCTTTTCTGTCCTTTAATTCATGGGATAATATTCAGATTTGGTACGATACAATTTCAGAAAGGAGTGTTGGACGAGCACGTTGCTGTAGGCAAGACTGGCAATATGCAACATTAAGTTATTGTACATCTGACTGTAGTTTCTACTTTTGGATAGTTTGTGCTAGGTTGTGCTTAGACTTTATTAGGCAAGGAAAGAGTTTATTATAAAAAGAGACTCAAACAGGACAGCTATTTCAGATGTACTAAGACGTATTTATATTTTAAGTAGCAGCTTTTGACTGAGTAGACTGTAATGTAATCAGTTGAGCTACACTCAAGCTGATAATTCACACTTGGTATGTGATAGCTACGGTATGTGATAACTATTTCATAGTATGCATCCTTTTTACAGGCGTTTTTTAATTGTTCACTTGCAAACAATACATGATAATCATATCTTTATTGATGTTTAGAATCAATTCCAGTAGTTTGATTAGTGCTTAGGGTCCAATTTTGATTATTCTAATTGTTTTTTATTATTGATTCACTGTTACCTTTCCCTTCTTTTACTTTATATTTGTCATTTTCTGAGATGTACAGCATGCATCCAAAGTGATTTTCATAATGCTCATGTATGGAACAAGATACAAATAAAGTTTTCTGTGGACTTAATTACTTATACTGAAGAATTGCCTTTAGTGTGCCAAAAATACAGGAGTTACCTGCTTCTGGTGGTGCCAGTGTTTCTTTGTCATGGGGCACAAGTTACCTGATAATCTGGGTTGTTCAGATTAGTGCAGTTGTGCGGTGACTGTGCAACTGCTTTAACAGAGCAGCATATCTGGCAGAAGTGGACTCTGAAATAGTAGGCTCTAGAGGAACATTTAAAGTTTCTCAAAAGTAGAAATACAGTTACATGACCTGGAGGCTTTATACTGCTGTGCTTTGGAGTGATGTGTGTGTGTAGTGATGGGGAGATGGAGAGGGCATGGGTCCTTATCAGTTGGAGTAATATGGATAGGAATGCTGCATTCATGTAGTAATGGAGGGCTGCGTTTTGGAGCAATACTGAGCTATGCCCTAAGTTTGCATCTTACTGTCTTTGATTAATGAATAAGAGTGAGAGTATCCATCATAGAATCACAGAATGGTTAAGTTGGAAGGAACTCCGGGAGACCACCTGGTCCAAACTACTTGTTTATGTCCAAGCAGCATTTGAATATATCCAATATCTTTCCTGATGTTCAGATGGAACCTCCTGTATTTCACACTCTGTCCATTGCCTCTGGACCTATCAATGAGCACCCCTGAAAAGAGTCTGTCTTCTTTTCAGCCTCTCTTCTGGTATTTACAGGTATCAGTAGGATGTCCCCTGAGCCTTCTCTTCTCCAAGATGAAGACTCCCAGCTCTTTCAGACTTTCTCCCATAGTAGAGATGTTCCAGTCCCTTCGTCTACATTGCCATGTTTTACTCTCTTCAAGTATATGCATGACTCTCTTGTACTGGGAAGGCCAGAACTGGACAAAGCAGTGGCCTGACATGGCCTCACCAGTGCTGAGTAGAGGGGAAGGATCACCTCCCTTGGCCTGTTGGCAGTGCTTTGCCTAATGCAGCCCAGGATACTGTTAGCCTTCTTTGTGGCAAGGGCACGTTATTGGCTCATGTTTGACTTGATGTCTGCCGAGACACCCAGGTCCTTTTCCTCCCTGCATGTAGGACTTCGCACTTCCTTTTGAACTCCATGAAGTTTCTGCCAGCTCACTTCTTCAGCCTCTAACATCATGAGCAGTGTATTTGGCTCCAGCCTGGAAAGTTTTAGCAGTTTGATTCATTGTGTATATGACAGTGGAATTTTTACTTAGTTTTTGGAGGTGAGGTCATGGAAACCAGAATGCTTATTTTTACGCTTAGGCGAAGAACTCTTTGTTTTGAAGTTTTCTTAGTTTTCTTTCTGGTGCTCAGTTATTTTCATAACAAAAATAAATTTAAGTTACAACACCAATTAAATATACAATGTACATATACATGTGGCCTGAAACATAGAGGGTGTTTTGGTGAACTATAGGACTTCATTGTCTTATAGTCAGAAACTTAAATCTAATTGTCTTCTAGTAGTTCACATTGGCTTTTTGAAGTGCAGTTAGGTCCTCTGATAACAGCAAGATAACACTGTTTTTTTTTGTATAGTTCTCATATTCCCCCTCTCCTTGGAAACAATTTCTATTTGAAGCAGTGTAAGAATTTTAATCTTAAGAAGCTGATATATTTGATGGCTACACTGCATTTTTAAGCTGATATAATTTTTAAAGAATAATTAAAAAACAGATTTAAGAAAAGTAAGCATATGTAACTATCAATAAGTGTTTTAAATTAGTTCTTAAGAAGAAATTGAAGTAGAGGATGAAAAAAACTAACCTTTTCCTTTTTGCATCCTTGTTTTTGAAGCTTTCACTCTAAATCTGTAATTATGAAAGTCAGAAGGTGTGTGTGTATTTTTGGAGAAATAAGAAAGATAGCAATGTAGTTGATGTGAGACTGTATTCTAGACTAACACTTTTTTTCTGAACTAGAAGTATGCACTTTTAGTTAAATCTTATACATGTCTCAAGATTTCTAACCACTGCATGTGAATAAGCCTTCAGCTATACTTATTTTTTTAAATGTTGATCAACCTGCTAGTGATCTGAATACAGAACAGGGAGATAAGGCGTTTATTTCTGTCCCTTATATACATCAGGCAAGACTGAGGAGGGTTAGTTTTACACATGGATTATTGTGGGGTTGTTAGGTTCCTGTAGGATGTGGTTTATCTGTTGATAATCCTCTTCTATGTACTAGTTGTAACACAAAATTGATAACCTTTGTAGGGTTGGTCATTATGTAGTTAGAGAAAACTTGGGATTAGCCTGGTGGGTAATAGTAAACATGACATGCACATTTTTCCCTGTAGGATTTTGCATAAAGGTGGGGAAATATTTATTTTTTCTTCGAGTCTGAATGCTTGCCTAGAAGGGCAGCTGAACTCAGGAACAGGAAGGAAAAAAAGTGTTTAAAGGTATCTTAATTCTTATCTCTTTAGTGTCATATAACATGTATGTACATTAGAGACTTTCACAAGAGTTTCTTACTACGTTGCTGTTCAGAACAAATGCAATATATCTTCATAAGGCATGAGGTTTGCCACTTTTAAGCCAGTTCTTAAGCTTACTATTATTTAGTTAGTCTGTTTTTTTTATTCTTTGAATAAAATTTTAGAAGTCTAGAATGTTTATCACAGGCAAAAAAAAAAACAAAAAAACAACACAACAAACCTATATAGAACAGTCAACGTTAAAAGCAGTTGTTGTGTACGTTTGTAAGGTAATTATTTGTTTCCTTTGCTTGAAACTGAACTTTAAAATGTTTTTCCTATTCTGAATTCCTTATTTTAATTTGGAAAGCTTTGTTCTTTACTTTGTCTGACAAACTGAAATTAATGATGATGTCTGCTTCTTCTAAGGTGGCTATGATTTTGTTCATTATTTTGGTTTACAGGCTTTGGACTTTTGTTTTACTTCTGTGCATACTTATCTTGTACACTTTGAGGTAGCTTGAGGCCAGAAGGGATATTGTAGGCTGTGTTTTCCAGAGGCCAGTGTCTCTTCTGTCTGTCCCAGTTGCTAGGCCTGTGCAAATCTGCTGAGCACAGGAGAGTATTGCAACAGATCATAGATACCTACAGGAGAGAAACTGTATTCTTGTTTTGTTTAGTTTCAACAATAAAGCACAACATTTCACCATAATAGCACTTCAGTGTTCCTCTAATGGTTGTGCAGTGAGGCTTAGCTTAAGTTGAAGCCACTGTATCTCCTATGTTGAGGCACATGCCCCCCCTCCTTTTTTTTTCTCCTTTGGCATATAGAGAATTCAAAGAATACCCGTTTGTTTGTTCGTTTGATAGAAATGTATTCTGGGTCAGATTTTTGAAAGCTGTCTGAACCCAAAATATAGATGGTCAATTAATGCCTATTTTTGCAGATATCGTCATACTGGTTTGACTATGTTCCATTTCACTGTAGAGTGCTTGCCCTTGGTGCATGCAGCTGGATGAGCACTTATGTGCAGACTTGGAAATTGTATTTGTTTCTTGTTTTTCTGTTTTTGTATGTTCTAACTCCAGAACTGCTTTAATAAAATAAAATACCAAGTGTAGTGTAGTACGTGGCTAATATTACTGTAAATTGTAAAATACAAGTTGTATTTAAGTTATTAACTTGATTGTAGTGGAAACTTCACAGTAGTGAGATGTATGAGAACATAGATTATTCAAGTATATTTTCTTAAAAGAATATCAAGTGAATTCAAATTAGCATTTATTTTTTCATATTAAAAAAATGGGTAATAAAAAATAAAATTTTGGTTGAAATGTCATCTTTCTGCCTTCACTTATCACAAGCTTTGTTCTTCCATGACATTTGAGCTACACTACTAGTGAATCCTTCACAAAAGTTGGTGGTAACTGCAAGCTTAAATGCAACAATGAGATTCCACAGTTGTTTAGAGAATAAACTGTATTTAAAATCAAATCAAAACACCAGCTAGATTGTCAACAAGGCAGCTTTCTCGGACAGCCTTTTGTAATGGTTCATGAACGACAGAAACATACTTCGGGTGTTGGACAGCTTATCACCAGATTCTTGACTGGCAGAAATCAACACTCTTGACAGTAAATAAATGTGCATTTGTACCAGTATAAAATTTTCCTGCCCTAAAGCAATATCAAGGCAGAGAATATTGTGTGTGCCTGCATGTGCTCCACACTGTGTGGCCCTCCCCCAGTATCATGAATTTTGTCAAAGATTTATGTGTTTGAGTGATATTCATCAACTTGCATTGTTTTTGTTAATAAAAAAAAAATAGATAACTGAAAACCAGTAATATGCAGCTTGTCATATTTGTTTTGTTCCTCTATAAGTGCAATATAAATTTATAAGAACAGCCAAACTGATTCAAAACAGGAGTCCTTTGTTTCATGTGTTTTGTCTTTAGCAGTAGCTATCAGTGAATACCTAGGGAGGCAAACCTGTGGGATAATTCCTCCAGTTATCCCAGTATTCCAGGTATTTTAAGCTATGGGGATGTCCTGAACCTATTGTGTTTTTTCTATTCAGTGTCTCTCAGTGGATCTATTTTTAGACCGTTTTTGTGTAGTATTTAACTTGTGGAAACTTAACTGCATCCGCAGTGTCTTTTGACAACATGTGAAGTAGTCTTACTCTATTTCTTGAAATGCCAGCTCTTAGTGCTTATTGAACCATTGAGCTCCTGTGAGCTTCATATAATGGCCTCTAGTTTCTTTTCTGGGAGAATTAGGCAACTGTAATATGCATCCATAGTCTCTGTGGTACTAACGGCCTTGTAGAGACCTATCTTACTTTTGTAGATAGAGTTCTGCACATTTGTTAGTATCATTCACCACAGAAAATAAAGTAGAGACCAAGAGAAATTTCCATTGCAGGACTTAAGGTACCACTTGAGCCATGGCTGCTTCTCCTCATGTTCCTTGATTTATTTATTTATTTATTTATTGGACACCTAAAATTTATGAGGTGATTTCATAGGTTGCAGGGTTGTATAAGTAAGTGTGGTAATCCATCTTACCTTGCTCAGCAATACAAACTAAACCTGTAATAAATTTTAAGTTCAGTACTAGACAGTGAAATGACAATGTATGCTTAAACAGTACTCTTAAAGATAGAAAATGAATGGACTTCTGTTTAAATTGTAGAGGTAAATAATTTTGGATTAAAAAGTCCTTAGCAATGATATATTCTTCATATAGAGGTATGGTGGTGATTCTGAACAGCTTGTATTTTAAGAACATAACTTAATGCCATAGTGCTTTGGAATGTCTGGCAGCTGAGATGTACTCTTGTGATGGTCCTAACTGAGAGTCGTATAGACTTCAAAAAAGGTATAATTGCAGATACTGATAGCTTCTTGGGATCTGAATGTTTACTTAAATGCCTTTTTTTTTTTTTTTTTTAAATAATAATGCACGTTGTATTAATCATTCTAATAAATTGTGAAGAACAGAAAATTAATAATAAAATGACAAAACAAGCAAACACTGTATTTTATGGTACACTTGTAATGCAAATATATATTTATTGTAAACATATATTTAATGGGTTTTATAAGTTACCAACTTTTATTCTTGATCTAGCAGGTGTTTTCAAAATCCTTTACGAACATTTATAAGTCAAATTATGGAGAAGTCTAAAGGATTCGTAGCTTCCATTTTTTCCCCATTGTTTTCAAATGATTGTGAATATTGTATAAGATGTTACAATTTTGAAATAGCTTTAATCAGGAACAGATTGGCTAAGCTACTGTTCTGTTCAGTAGAAACGGTAAACTTCTCATCAGTTAAATGACCTCTATTTCTACCAAAGTATTTCATTATTTGTTTTTGAGATTCCATTAAGAAATAGTAACAATAGTGAAAGAATGGTTTCAATGCATTGTGATGTTGCTTTGTTTAATTAAAGAATATAGTTTCTGTAGCTTTTAGTTAACATATATTGTAAAAAGCTACAAACTTCTCATTTCTTTCAATACAAGTTGGCACAGAAATTAATTCCCTTCTGTGGGAGGGGTGAAGAACTAAATTGTACTAAACAAAACTTCAAGATTAAAATGAGAAATGAGCGTGGGGCTTTTCAGTTTAGTTGTTACAAAACAAAGATATACAACAAAAGGCAGTATTTCAAAATAGACCACTGCATTTGCTGCTTCTGTATGCCAGAATTACTATAAACACAATTGGAAGACAGTGACCCATAACTTGACACTTTTTTTCACTTACATTGAGCAGTGGTTTCTGTGAAAGCAGTGAAGTTATTTTTTAGTTTACGTGATAAGGAAAAATCTGTGTTTCTGCTTTAAAATGTGTTGAGTATTAAGTGGTTTTGTCTGAAATCATTAAAACTAAAAGATTAGTGGCATGGTTGCTTTGTAGTAACTCTGTATGTCACTGAATAGACTTCAGTATCTTGCATATTAGTACAGTTAACAAATGCTTTGTAGTGATAAGCTATCAATATATAGCTTCTGTGCACCATTGAAACATTGTACTACACAAATAGTCCATCACAACTCTTATATGTTGTGTATATATATATTTCATTTGAGTATATATCTATGTACATATAGGTTTTTAGTAAATATATATGTAAAACACATGCACCATTCATGTTCTCAAATGTCTTATTATTCTTTTTTTTTAATCTGCGTTTATAATACCTGTTTGTGAAATGTGTCAATCAAAAGGGCGTTCAGTGGTGTCTTCTGAAGGAAGAGGAGGTCATTCCCCGTATCAGGGCTATGGAGGGGCGTAGAGGACGACCACCAAATCTAGACAGACAGCATTCGAGAGAGGAATCAAGAATGAGACGACGCAAAGGCCGACCTCCAAATGTTGGTAGCACTGAATTTCTAGACAACACTGATGCAAAGCTTTTAAGAAAGCTACAGGCTCAAGGTAAGAAATATATTACTGAAATATATTACTGCTTTCACAAACAAGGACATGTACTGATGTACATGGAGGATTAATGTTTTTCTAAAGAGAAGTAATGTACATCTTACTTTGGAACTTTGTCAAGTGTTTTCATTGAAGCCCTTTTCTGTTTCAAGATCAGTAAATATATGTATGACTCAAGGGAAGAAGCATGTGTGCACAGGTGTATGACTAAGAGCTTATTCTGTAGTTTACGTAGATTGAGTTATATAGATTAAAAAAGCAGACATACAGTATTTTTGTTGCTATTGATATTCCTTTAAATTGGCAAAACTGATCAGAACTCTGTGATCCTGATAGCAGCTCAAACAACATTAGAACAAGAAATTGAAACTGATTAGCTTTTTCACCCTCTTTAGAATCTATTTTTTCCCTCAGCCTCTACAAGGTGTTTATGACTGAATGAAAGAGAATTGGTCTCACTAGGCAGAGAACAATGTTATGATTTACGTTGTCAAGAGCACTGATTTATTTAAAAAAAAAAAAACACAAAAAAACAAAAATTGAAACTAGAAAGGCCCTTTCTAGGGACAACACTTTTTAATAAATTGATCTTTTTTACTTAAATCAGTTTAGCTTGTTTGTGCTTTTGGAATTACATTTGTAGATTTCTCTTTTTAAAAAAACAAACAAACAAAACAAAACAAAACACACCTTTGCCTTACTGAAAATGAAAAAAAAAAAAGTTGCTTTAAAAAAATGGCAATGCTATATAAATTCAAACAATCTGGATGGATAAAACTTTGGAGCTACTTCTACCACATCTGAAATTTAGAACCATTGAAGTCAGCATTTCTATGAAGCTTTTGGCTGCCCCAGGGAAAACACTGTTCTTGTGAAATCATTGATAGTGACAAGATTTTAAGACCCATAATGTTGAATACTGTCACATGTTCACAGTACTAATGTATACAGTAGCACTTCAATGTTAGGGAATACTACTAGATATCAAGGGTATGAAGGCCGTATTTTAAATAAACATCCGGTATGTGACCTTTGAATTTCAATTCTTTAGTCCATAACTGTATCATATTTTCCAAATGGAGCTAATGAAAAATTCTTACCTCCAGGAGATGGGATGTTTTAACTTGGGCTTCAGAACTGCTCTTTCATTTGCTTACTGTAAACACATTTTGGGGTATCTATCTAGCATTTTGCAGGTTTTCCTTGTGTGTGTGTCAAATATTTCCTTGGTGCAGTTCTTTGCATCTCTTTTGTTTGTGTCTGCAAAGAGTGCTGTTCAGTGTGAAAACGTTTAAGAGATTCGATGGTAATGCTTTAGACAGAAGGACAGAGAGAAAACAGCTTTCAGGACATGCAAAGTATTTTTAAGCGTTTTGCAGCTGTTCTACCCGAGTGTTAAGGTCACCACCATGCTTTGCCCAGCATGAGAATTGGGAAGCTATTTGTAAGTGAAGTGTCAAGTGCTGAACAACATTTGCTGAGAGGCTGTATGTTTATTGTGGAGGTACAGGATATTATTTAAAGAAGTCTTTTCTTAGTGGGAAAAGATAAGTCTCAGTCACTGATCATAAGATGTTTTGCTTCATTTAGTATCTTCCTTTTCCCCATATTGATCACTGCAAAGGCGGTGGGGGGGGGGGGGGAGAGGAGAGGAGAATACTCTCCCATGTCTGTTTTCCTACCACACACAGCATTTAGATCATTTAGTAAAATACACAAAAGCATATGGTCCATATATAAAATAAGATTCAGAATGTGTATTTGATGTTTTCATATGTTCAAATATATCTTGCTTCTTTTTGTTCCTCTTCTGAGAGTATAAGAAATGCCGTAGTATCTCATTTCAGGGATTCATTAGCACAGAGCTCTTTCTCCAGCAGCGTCAATGGTAGATGCTGCTGGGAGAAGGCATGCGAGCCTGATCGCTTCTTGGTCCAATTATTCCCACATAAATGCACCCTGGTATACTGAAGTATTATATTAGTATAAGTTTTCTTGAATCTTTTGTTTTCTGTTTATGAAACTGTTTCCCATGAATTAGCCTTTTCACTCTCTTTTTAACCTGATGTTTGCTCTAACAGCCTCCTATGACAAGAAGTTTTTGGAGTCTGATAAATACCAATAAAGAAGTTTTTCTAATTTTCAAAAAAAAGTATTGGGCTTTTAGTGGTGTTCCATAGTTCTATGATTGTGGGATTTGGAGAATAACAGTTCTCCAATTTGTGTCCTTTGCCATATTGATGACTTCGCAAACCTTGTTTCTTTCTGTCATTCATCTTGTCCACTCCAAACTGAAGAGCCCAAGTATTCTTACTCTTTTCTCAGAACATAGTTGTTCCATCCCTTTTATCTTCTTTTGTGTCTGATTTTTGTATTTTTCTAGATGTTTTACCTTACATTTTTCTTTGATGGTGCTTCTCTGCTGCCTTTACTTACCTCTTTGCAGGGCTCTTCCATAGTCCCCTGGTGTCAGCACAGCCTTGGATTGTCCAGAATGCTTAATATCATCTGCATATTTGGGGATTAACTTTTCTGTACCCTTTACAAGTCACTGAAGAAGAGAGATATTAATTAAAGGTGGTTCTTGTACTGATACTTGAGGATACCCTCCACTAACTTTTCTCTATGACAAAAGGTGACTGGTAATCCCTACCTTTTGCCTGCAACCACTTGATGAGCTTTTGGTCTGTAAAGGAGCTTTTCTTTGGTGATGTAACTGCTTAGTTTTATTTATAAATGTTTGACCTGGAAACTTGTCAAAGATTTTTTGAAATTTCAAATGTGCTCTGTCCATTACATTCCCTTCATCAACCTGTTACTGACATGCTTGTAAAATTCTGAAATTGGGAAGAATTTCCCTCTATAGAAGCCATGCTGACTGTCTCAACAGATGGTGTTTTACAGTGTACTCAGTGAAGCCTCTCAAGCTCAAGAGGAATAGAAAATGGAAATAGCAGATGAGCATGTTAAGAGTCTTTCTCTAGAGTCTGTTTTGTTGATGGGAGTCACTAGTCCTATTAACAGGTGAAAAGTGGCTGTTATTAATGCAATAAACATCCAGACCAATGCCTCTCTGGTTCCAAGTTAGTGTTCCTTCAGATTTCTGAGCTTACTCTGTCCAATCCTGGTGTGAAGTTAGCATCTTATTTACCTCCAGTTCATCTAGCTCTTCTGTCCTGTTTGTTGTAGACGATACACTATGTTGGGGAATATCCCCAACATCTTCAGCCATAGAGACTAGCACAAACACTTCACTAATATTCTTTGCTAAGCCATTTTTTCTTCCTGTTTCATAGAATAATAGAATCACAGAGTGGTTTGGGTTGGAAAGGACCTTAAAGTTCCAACCCGTCTCCCAGAGCACCATCCAGCCTGGCCTTAAACACATCCAGGGATGAGGCATCCAAAACTTTTCTGGGCAACCTCCCAGAGTGCCTCACCATCCCCATAGTAAAGAATTTCTTCCTTACATCTAATTTAAACCTACCCTTTTTTAATTTACAATTGTTAACCCTTGTTGTGTCACTACACTCCCTCTGTCATTAGGTCCCCTGATTGCATTTCTGGCTTCCTGTTTTGATATGTCTAAAGATCTTTCACTGTCTGTTCAGGCACCCTATGCAAGGATCTCTTCAATTTTTTTTTCAAGCCCTTCTAACATGGTCCTTAATTTTAATGTCATAGGCTTTCCTGTTTTTATTTGAACAAAATTATTATTTTTAAGTGCTCACTGTTTTCTTTTGACAGCCTCCTTTTCTGAAGAGCCACGTGTCTTTTTTTATTGAACTACCTTTTTCCTTTTTGAAACGTGGCACAGTGCTTATTTACCTAGATAAGTAAAGGGTTTTTGTTCTCTAAATGCTTCGAGGTTATTCACTTTAAGATTGCACACTTGAAGACTGCTTTTTACACCTTCTTTTAATGTTCCACCAAATGGATTACAAGCATCTCTTCCTTTAATATTTTTGTTATATGTCTTGATACTATACTGTACATAGAAGGCTGGTCAACTGATATTCCTGTAATTCCCATCAACGCCATATCTTATTAAAGAACATTCTAACATGTACGTGAGATGTTCATTACATCTAGATTATCATTTGATGCCAAGAATTCTGGTTTCACTTCCTCTTTTTTTTTTTCTTGCCTTTATTTAGAAGTACTCAATTTTTTTTCCTAAATAAAGCACAGAGCAGTTGAATGGGATTGCAGGTGGGTCTAATTTGCTGTGCCATTTTTTTGTAGATTTTAACCTTCTGCTTTTTTTTTTTTTTTGGTTTGTTTGTTTGGTTTTGGTTTTTACTTTTTCAAAGACATGCTGCACATTAACTACATCCTCCTCATGGATTGTCCCAGTTTAGACTCTGTTGGCTTTTCCATGGATCGTAGTTAGAATTTAGGTCACATAGGAGAAGTTAAATTTCTAGCTTCCAGTTCTGTTGCAGTTCATGTTTAGCTGCTTTTTATGTATTGTTTCCCCTTGGCCCTGAAAGTTTCCCAGTTGTAGTGTACCTATTTGTACTGCTCTTAATTGTCTACAACAGTGTCTGATCTACACATGGGCATTCCATATGTCTGCCTGCCTCTTGGTCGTTGGACATGAAGCTAGCACTATTTTGAAGAATTCTATAAGGGAAGTATTGGGCCTCAGTACTTTGAATAGCAAGCTGAATTGAGCCTCCAGAAAAATTCTTCCTATAACTGTCTACATCATTGGGTCCATGCACAGTTCACCCAAATTTCGTACTGTTCTCACTTCTAATATTAGAATGAGTCAGGAAGTTAGTAATTAGCAAAAGCTAATTAGTAGCTATGATTAAAGAATACTCTGTCCCATTTGAGTCTGCTTCTGCTACATTGTTCAAGAAGGATTAGGTGATTATTTGAAGTAAAAAATAAGGAAAAGAGTAACTTTGTGCTTTGTGAATGATATGATGATCCGGTACTTTGAGACAAATATATTCTGCTTTAAAAAGAAAGAAGAAATCTAGCTTTAAGCAAAGCATCATTATTAGTGGGATACTATCACACACTTTATGGAGACATTTCTCCTCCAAAAATAAAACACTTCTTAATGTAGAAGCTATGCACAGTTCTTCTGATACATACATATTATATATGCATAAAAATGTGTCTGTGCTTGTGTCTGTGTTTATATGTATATTGGAAATATCCCAAAGTAGTTGGTAGTTGAATGTTTTCAAGATAAACGTGCACAAAAAATGGACTGTTTTCTCCGTTTGTTTACCTCAGACAAGCATGAGGAAATGTGAGCTGTATCTTTATTGTTGGACAGCACTGTTTTTATGAACTCAATTCCTTTTTTTATAACAGAAATAGCTAGACAAGCAGCACAAATAAAGCTACTCAGAAAACTCCAGAAGCAGGAACAAGCTCGAGCTGCCAAAGAAGCAAAAAAACAGCAAGGCAAGTATCAGACTTGTGAAAACTTGTGCATGCTGGAAGACTAGTTTGAGAACTGTTGATGTGAAGTTGTATGCTTTTCATTATTTTCTGCTGATACTAATTTATTTATTTGCCTTTCTTATAGCTATTATGGCAGCTGAAGAAAAGAGAAAGCAAAAAGAGCAGATAAAGATAATGAAGCAGCAGGTAACCTTTGTGATTGCTAATTAAGCCCTTCTTGTTTTAAATTACCAAGTTTTGTTTTTTAAATTATTTTGTAAATTAAGTATGCTTGTTACAAAGTGAATGTTTTAAATCTAGTTCTACAGAGCACACTGTATATTATTGAAAAATGTAAGTTCTGTTGTCATGCCAGTTCATGCTGTCAGGACATCCCAGATTTGTCTGTGTTGATTTAAGCTGTGCATACGTGTAGCTGTTTGCCAATATTGGTAAGAAATTCAGAAACTGCTACTCCAGTGTGGTGATGTGGTCATCCTTTAACTACATCTGTGAAAACAAACAGCAATATATCTGTTTCTGTACATACCAGAAGAGTGTAGTTAGCTTCTTCATGGATTCTGGCTATCTCTCAGTGGTTTTAGATTGTGCGTGAAGGGTTATATCTCAGTATGCCAATGAATTAACATGTTTTTATATGTACAGGTATTGCCAAATATTGTTATAGCAAATGCTTCTACCAAAAGTGAGAATGTGCCTGTATAAACATTACCAAATGAAGCTACTTATGGTAACAGGCTTTTCATTATTTTAACAACAGAATTTTAACAAAATAGTGAGATGTTACGTTGGGAACATGAAAGCTTTCAAAAAGACATAATGTCGTATTGTCTGTGGCTGTAGGGTCAGTTCCTTTTTAATTTTTTTTTTTTTGTTATTAAGGCATCCAAACTAATCATTAAGTATCTGAATGTTTTAAAAATGTAAAGATACTGAAGTCCACTTAACTGTGAATACATTAACCAGGTTGCATGTGGGTGACTGTTACTGGCTGACAGATCAAGTGCTTTGGGTTTCACATTACTCAGATTTGCGTGTTGCCACAACTGAAAGACTGCTAGAACTAAGGCAGACAATGATGGTTTGACAGACCCCTGTATCTCTTCTTCAGGAAGATTACATCAAATCACTGTCCTTTTTTTGTGTTTAAACTCCCATTTCTATTCATTCCTGAATAGCTCCACCATTGCCTGCTAGAATTTGAACGCTGCTAGTTTACTTATAGTGTCATTATCTGGCAATCTTAAAACTGTTAAAGAAATAAAATAATAATACTGTGACTTCCTAAACACAAACACTTACGCGTAACTGTGAACGCTGTTTTTTCAGGGATATATCAGGCATCTTCTAATGCTAGTAAAAATTCTAAACGTGCATTACTGTAAGGGAACAATTGACTGTAATGCTTGTGAGACTCAATAACAAAAAGTATATGTGTATAACCTCACTCTTTTTTTTGCTGAAGTAATTTTCCTTAATATTGTTTTCAAGAAACAGAATTAACTTTCTTCCCCTGTAGGAGAAAATTAAGCGTATCCAGCAAATCAGAATGGAGAAAGAGCTTCGAGCTCAACAAATTTTAGAGGTAGACATAACGGCTCAAGTATTTTCGTGTTTGCATTTGTGAGAATGTTGTCCTTTAATAGCCACACATGAAGTAAGAATGTTACCAAATACAGCAGTTCTAACAATATGGACTTAAGACAGTTACAAAATTTCCAAGTACAATTTTGCAATATTTGGATGCTAAAGCAATATGTTCCACTTTGTATGAAAGGCAGTAGTTTTAAAATACTAATTTTATGAATATATAAGCTATAATAAACTAGTATACAATACTAGTATGCTGTTCTAATGTACTACGTTGCTAGTGTAACAGCAAGAATAGATCACTGGTATTCAAGTTTCCTATCATGCAAATACAAATTTTTTAATCTCTTTGCCATTTATATTTTATCGTTTTGTTATTTTATTTATTTATTTAATTTTGGTTATAATATCCAAGTGAAGCAATTTTGCATAGGACTTGTTATCCTGTCTTAATTTAAATAAAGACAAAGTGAATGGATTGACTATGTGACATACATTGAGGAAGAGATTACTTGAAATGTACACTTAATATGTGATGTCATTTTCAGCCTTTTATGGTGTGTAGCTTTATTTATAGTCAGATTATTTTCAAGTTGTGATGTTGCTGTTGAGTGACCTATTCTGCATGCACAGGCAAAAAAGAAAAAGAAGGAAGAAGCAGCAAATGCCAAATTACTGGAAGCTGAAAAGCGAATCAAGGTTAGTTTATATGAGTTCGAAAAATAATTGTGTTGTTATGCATAATACATGTTGATGCAGAAAAGCAATTTTTTGGAAGAGTATTCAACTGAATAGGTATGGAATTAAAATAAATCTAAGTGTGCATATGTTTTGTAGATGTGTAACACATACAGACCTTTTTACACCTATGTCATATAGAAACAGTAACGTTCATACATGCATGCATGAATATATAGACATAGACACTATTTTTTTGTGCCATTAACAGGAGTTTTGCTTACATGACACTTGGTTTACATAGCTTCAAATGCTTTTGCAATAGTGTTATTCACAATGTTTTTTAAAGCACACTATTAAAATGCTTTGTTGCTTCCCAACTAATATTCCTGTATAGGCTAGATGCATACGAGACTAGGGACCTCTTCTTCAGACACTGGAAAAAAGTAGTTCATATTAGTAGTTCTATTACTGCTTTGGCGTTTTATTTTAACATTGAACTCCCAACTCAGTAGATTTGCTTTGATATATGCTATTACTGTTCTGTGGTTGGTTTATGGGGAAATAAAACTAAGAAAACTTAATTAAAGTGTGCTATTCTAGTATAGCAAATATGTTCATCATAGTAAGTACAGTTTGATAAGATACATTTCTGTTGTTTTGCTTAAGGAAAAAGAGATGCGAAGGCAGCAAGCTGTTCTTCTCAAGCACCAGGTTGGTATACATTCGGTTGACCAAGCAGGCAGAATGCCAGTTGTGAACTACTACTTAAGTAATGTGGGGGAAAAATCTTCAAAATATGCCCTTTTTAAATTCCTGGGTTTGATTCCTGCACAATTTTTCTTTCATCTTATGATTTGTTGCTTTGCTTTGGTATTGGGGTCTTTTGGGGGATTTAAAAGTGGTTTTATGACTTTGTGATTTCTGTTTCATAATGTTGTGCCAACTCTTTCTACCAGGAGTTGGAGAGGCATAGACTAGATATGGTATGGGTATGTTTATTTTTGTACATCTAACACCGCATTGTGATTTGGTTGTGATATGGTTGTCATAGCAATGCATAAAATGTAGCACTGGCTGCTGTCATATTACATACTGCTGCATGGCTTTACAGCACAGTGCATTGCATACATCTGCTTGTCTTGTCTGTTAAGGGAAAAAAAGACATCTCAAAAGTATATAAATTGAACATGGTAATCTGTAAATGAGTTTTTAAACAGAAATCTGTGTTGCTGATGTCCCAACATAAATTGGACAACTGTATAAGATCAGGGATTAATTAATGCAAAAATTAATAGGTTGTCACATGGATACTTTTTCTAAACTTTGTCCCATTCACTGGGAGTGGATCTAGAAGTTTTTAAATATGATTTGAATTAACCTGCTTTTAGAAGTTAGGATCATTTCTCTCCCAAGTCTGTAAAGTACTGAGCAAATTAGCTTTCAGTCAGTGTAAATACATAACATTATAATTATACAGTGAAACGTTAGTCTGTAATCCTACTCTCATTGGATGAGATGGTAAAATACCTTTTGCTTTTACTGGAGCCAAGACTTATTCTACAGTTTTTAAGGCAGAAAAAAACACACGTACCACTCTAGAATACAGCTCCTTAATGCATTTGAAGTTATTGGCATAACTTATTGGAAGACAGGCATCAGTAAATTCAAGTGTCGGTGCGTATGTATATGCGCTGCGCCAGCACTAGCTTGGTTAAAACTGATCTAGAGTTGAGAAAATTCATCATACTAATTTGTTTCTCGATCACAGAAATGTTAATATTTACAATGTTCAAAATGACTAGTTTAAAAATTTCTATTGAATTGGCTATTGAAGAAGTAAATTGCAAGTTCCCTGATAGCAGATGTAAGGTAACTGACCTGTTCCAGCCAACCATTATGCTTTTTGTTCTGCCAGCTTATGAAGGAGCATCACAACTGACCATAAGTAAATCTGTATGCTTCTTTTTTTTACACTGTCTCCATATTCATTGCTTTACCTTTTTTGCTTTTGATTGTTCTTGTATTTGCTTTCTAAACCTGAACTAAAACATGCACAGACTTGGCCATTCTTGTTCTATATTTAGTATTTACTGTGACTTGTCTATTAATGCTAAACTTGTACTCAGCTTTTCTATTGATATTAACATGTGGAATAGTTTTGTTCTAATCCTATCTGTTTCAATAGGAACGAGAAAGGAGAAGACAACATATGATGCTTATGAAAGCCATGGAAGCACGTAAAAAAGCAGAAGTGAGTAATTAACCAGTGAAACTTTGAAGTTTTCATTTGTTCATTCGGCAGTCATCTGTAGAAGACCAGGACCATTTATGAGATGCTGGTAGTGTGAACCTGCACAACCTAATCCAAACCCATCAAAATGCATTCATCTAATGCTAAGATAGAAATTTTTGCTTCTTGTTCTAGGTTGTTTTTTGCCACCTGCCTCCTCTAATTGATATGAGTAATAAAAATTATTTTAGTTCTAATAGCAGAGTTAATGACTTTCTGTGAAATGGAGCAAAATAAAATTATCATTCAGATTCTCTTTATGCTGTATAGATAAACAATCAGTTTAGCTTTTGCTCATTCACGGAAAACCAATTTTTACTTTTTACTCGCATGAAACATTTCACTTTAAATGTATGTAATAGAAGGTTTTCGTAAGAATTTAGGACCAAGACTTCGGTGGTATGGAGATAACACATCATATATTTGAGGTTTGAATGCATCTCTTAACAGTATGAGGGTTTTACTTATTCTGGAGTTCTATGTACTTCAGGGTAGCAATATGTAATGGTAAAATCACTTCATTTATGCAAACAGGGTAGCAAGCTACCATGAGTATATGAGCATTTTCCCTATAATTAACTGAGGATCAATGAACAACAAATGGTTTTTAAACATGCATTTATCACCAGTTGTTTTTATCAGGAGTTCTGTGCACTTAACTGTAACAGGAGAGGTTCTAGGAGCTGTCCAATCAGCTGTTTGGAAGCAACATATAATTCATAGCATCTGAATGATTACAAAGATGCATATATTCAGTAGGATTTTTATTTTGTCACTTAAGGGAGAAAATATCCTGTGCAACTGCAATTTTACTTGACCTGTCTTTTAGTTTAATGTCCTATAGAGAAATTGATCCTTGAGAAGTTAATGTGTAAAATGTAATAGCCCAGATAATGTTTCATATTATATTGATAACCATGCAAATAAAGCTACTAAGAGCTGAATATTATGAAGATCATTTTCCATAGCAGCACTACCTAGGAGTAGATCTAATTTTTACACAGCTGGGTGGAATTTAAATTAAAACAACTGTTGTGAAAAAATTGTTGATTCCGTATTCCACACACATTGTTGTGGCTGAAAATATTTCAGTGTGTTGTACCTCTACAATACTGGCAAAATTAGAAATATTGACTCTTACGTGTCCATGTAATAGAGTAGTGTATGCAGATTCTAAATTGGAATCTAAAAGAAATCTAAGTGGATCTTAGATTTGCTATTCAATGATTTTGTTCTGTTTGTGTAGTTTCTACCTTCCTTTTACTTGAATGCAGGTTCCTTAATTTCTGTAGTAATTACTACGATTACATAAGTAGTACTTTTCAAATTCTTAGACTGTTACACTCTAAGTATAGTACACGGGTTTTATTTTCTGCCCTTTTAAATCTATTGAAGGAGAAAGAACGGTTAAAGCAAGAAAAACGTGATGAAAAAAGATTAAATAAAGAACGTAAACTAGAACAACGAAGATTGGAATTGGAAATGGCAAAGGAACTAAAGAAGCCTAACGAAGATATGTGCTTAGCCGATCAGAAGGTGACTGTAATAACATAAAATGTATTTTCTTGCCTCATGTCTCTGTCTTCTGCTGTTGTGAAAATAACTATTTTTCTTGCAGTCACTCATCAAGCGTTCAAGTTTTGGTCTAGATAACAAGATAACTGTATTTAAAATCTATAAATACAGTATATGAGAAACAGTGAAGTGGGTATTGATATATTTAGTTAAAACTATTTTGTTTAAAAGTGGATTGCTTCCCAAAAACAATTTGCATGAATGCTTTAATAAAAATGCCATAGTCTCAGTTGCTTTTACAGCAGGAACATGCACTTTCTCTTAGTACGTAGGCACTAAATAGAGCTTTGCTCATATGTGCAACTCTTCTAAGCCATTATTCAAAAAAAAAAAAAAAATTAAAAAAAAAAATTAAAAATTTACTCTTCCAAGCTTCTGTGTTCTCAGTTCTTGTCCTTCAGGACTGTACTTATCTCAAGATCAAGGCCTATCTTTTCCAGAGAATTTTGGAGAATTTTCCCTTTCTGTGTCCCTGAAATATTTTTATGCCACCTTTTATGGTACTTTGGCTCAGAATACAGCCTGAGAACCTCTCCTGGTCAAAAAGTAATTATAGGAGGCCACAGACTAATTAATACTAAGTGAAAAAGTTAAATGTTAATGATGAGTTTATAAATAGTAATGATTTATGGATGGGGTGGGGAGGAGCTCTTCTATTGCCTTCACCTTCTATTGTTAATATACTGTAAGTCATGTGATCGTATCAGCCAATTTCCCTAGCTAGTAACAAAAAGTTATCCTCTGAAATATACTACTGAATCTTTAATTATTTTTCCTAACTTTTCAGCCTTTGCCAGAGCTGCCTCGCATTCCAGGCCTTGTTCTTGCTGGAAGCACATTTTCAGATTGTCTCATGGTAGTGCAGTTCTTGCGTAACTTTGGTAAAGTTCTTGGCTTTGATGTGAATACGGAAGTCCCTTCTCTGAGTATTCTTCAAGAGGGTTTGCTAAACATAGGGGACAGCATGGGAGAAGTACAAGACTTGCTTGTAAAGCTTGTCTCTGCAGCTGTTTGTGATCCAGGACTTGTTACAGGATACAAGGTAAAAAAAAAAAAAAAAAAAAATCTAAAAATTAAAAAAAAAAAAAAATCCATAGTAAAAAAAACCCTATACTTATGAATGCATTCTGCATAGTGTACAAAAGAGTCCAGTTGGAACGTGCATTTTTTATTTATCTTGTGCCATTAATATTAGCATTATCTCTATTCTTAAAAACTTACAGGGTGAAGACATCCTAATTTGTTACTAATTCATGATTTACATTTAAGTAGTTAAAAAAAATCCCAATTGAAATTCTTGTGGTAAAAAGCAAGCAAAATCACATCACTGTTTTATAAACAATAATATGGTCTGCAGTGAGAATAATATTTTCAAATGTGATTAATTGAAATATCTTCATTTTTAGGCTAAGACTATTCTTGGGGAGCACTTACTGAATGTTGGCATAAATCGAGATAACGTATCTGAGATTCTGCAGATATTTATGGAGGCTCATTGTGGGCAAACTGAGCTTACGGAGAGCTTGAAGACAAAAGCTTTTCAGGCACATACTCCAGCTCAGAAAGCAGCAGTTCTTGCTTTCCTTGTCAATGAGTTAGCTTGCAGTAAAAGTGTGGTCAGGTAAGATGTTTTTCAAACAGATGTATAAAAATAAAATTAGTAAATTGTTATAGTTTAAAAATGCAGTATACGCCACTTTGTTACAGGAGATTTCTTGAGGTTCTCGAAATGAAAGCTGAAATCTATTGTTACTGCTGCTTGTTTTTATGTACTTCCGATATTACAGAAGATTAGCCATTTTCTGCCAAGTTTTTTGGCTTTGTTTTTTCAAGACTTGAAGTAAAATTCACTATTCTGGGAGTAAAAAATGTGGTTGAATACAAAGAAATTTACTAGGTATTGTGGGGAACAGTGTAGAAGTGTTTTGTAAATCTTCTGTAGTACTCTTTTCCCTTTGAATTTTTTTTTAATATTTCAGTACTTTCATACATCAATACTTGAAGTCAATTTTAAGCTGAAGTAGCAGGCTTGATTTATCATGGTGTAGCAATTCAAGAAAGTGTATACTTCAGTTGTTGTTGGTAATGAATAGCATTTTATAATTAAAAAAAAGCTGTGATAGACAACATTCAAAAATCCAGAAACATGCAATAAAAAGTTAGGAAATGCCAGTCTTTGGGATACCTTCACCTCCATATGCTTGCTTACTGTGATAGTCCACGACCAAATTGAGTACGTTTTTGTGTCTTGCCAATTCTGTCTATCTTGGTACAGTGTGTTGCAATAGTTAACCAGGGT
>NC_140129.1:39648424-39670924 GCF_964035555.1 Netta rufina | reverse complement strand
CGCACAGGGACAGGCGCTGCGCCCTGGGGCTCTCTCCACGTGGAGGGGCGCGTGGGCTCCTGTGGAGCACAAGCTGAGCCCCAGGATGGGTGGGAGAGAGCAGCACCCCAGGGCTTCTCCCAGCTCTCCTGGGTCCAAGTGGTCACCCTGCAGCACCATGGCACTTTCCTGCAGGAGCTGCATCCTCCGCACCCTCGTGGGAAGCAGCAGAAATGTACGGCCTGGGGAAAAACACTGTTTGCTGCTAAGAAATCTGCTCCTGTCAACATTTGCTCTGTTACATCTGGAAAGATCAGCTGCAGTGATCTCTTCTTCTACCCACATCCACATCTGTGAAAGCACAGCTGAATGCCGGAAAAGCAGGCACATGTCCTGAACCCACAGCCAGGCAGCAACTAAAGGGTTGCCCACAGTAATTTCACAGCTGCAAGACTGTCAAAACCAGGCAGGTGGTGGCATCACCTCTCCCATTTAATAGTCCTCTTGCTAGGTGAGCAAAACCCATCACTCTCCAGCTGAATGCTCCCTTGTGTGCAGCTCCACCAGCTCCTAACTTTTCTCTGAGCCGAACCCTGCCTACCGAAGGGCATGTGGTGCCTGCAACCTGACTTTTACAAGTTGCAGGCCCAGGCTGCAACCAAACATCAACCCAAGCAACGTCTGGTAATGGAGAACCTCACTGGGACACAGAGCTTGCAATGCCCCCCTGTCCAGTGCAGTCCCTGAGCCAGCCAGCACACGGCTCTGCCACCCTGGGACATGGGGACGGCACCGGGAGCTCCCCTGGGATGCTGCAAACCCCACGGGGGATTTTGGACCATCCGCATGGTGACTGCCAGCCCGCCGCAGCACTGGCCACTGGGCGCCGTTATTAAGAGTACAATATCCCCGCACGGGGTGAGGGGAGAAATGATATAAAATTTCATATACCTAACATGGTGTATAAACAGGCTAAATCCCTATACATTTTCAAACTTCAGCAGTCTAAAGGTTAAAGCCTGTCAGCTGGATTTCACAAATTCCAGGAAGGAATGGAGAAGTCACGCCAACTCTTCATTGTATACCAGTGATCAAACATCTCCTCATTACACTTCAATATTGTTGCCTCTAAAGGTCACCATTGCTGAACATAATCACACAAAATCAAAACTGCAAACTTTATATATCATAGAGGTAGTAAATAGCTCGGAGGTTTATTTTCTGGTGCCTGAACAACATCCTGAGCCCATTTATAAATTCCTGGGTGCTGTGGCATGAACCAAACACATTCGCAGTGACTAACAAAAGCTTCAATTAAATCAATTTCCTGTAAAAAATATTCCAAATAATTTATTAGGTCAGTAGTGACTGGTCTAATCAAGCGATTGTTCCTTGGTAACTCTCATTTGCATAATTCAAAAAAAGAAAAAAGAAAAAGAATTTTGATTATTATCGAAAAAAAAAAACCACAGCTGATTTTTAACAAAACGATTTCCAGGTCAGATTCCTTAGATCACTTTGTCCTCTATGCAAAGGGGAACCCAGAATCTATCAGGAGGTTTCTGGGGTATGCTGTAAATCACGTATCGCTCCATTATTTTCCCATTCACTGATTTTACTCACATCCATTTAGCCAGTCTGCCACCTCCTGAGGCACCGAGGCCAAATCCAGACTCTGACCGCCAGCTAAAAGGCAGGCTGCAGAGGGCGGCAATATTTACGAAAGAAAATATTTGCGAGCATGTGATTTCCTCTCCACTTGGCTGCCTGCAGACCTGTGCCGGCAGCGCGCTCCTTTCTGCGCACAGCAGCAGGGAAGGCACCGAGCCACCGAGCCCAGGTGGCGGGGGGTCTGTGGCTGCCCACGGGGACACGGGGACACGCAGGACAGTGGGGTGGCTGCTGCCAGTGTGGGCACCATGGGGCTGCACGGGGCACTAGGGGCCCTGAAATGCCTCAAGAACAGCAGAAAATGGAGATTGGTCAGCACTAACTGTTAAATCCTTTGCTCTATGTCACATCCATCTGCTGCTATTCCCGCAGGCAGCGCACTGCCCTACCAGGGTGCACAGCATTTGAGCCCCTCGCTGTCTGACAGCCCAGGAACAGGGTGTGTGGGAGTGCCACTGCATCAATCCTGCCGCACCCACGGCGAGTGGTGTCCCCGCTGGCACTGCTGACACAGGGCTGGGTCCCTGCCCACAAGGCATGAGGAGCTGTTCCCTCGCCCCTCACTCAGCAAGTGGAGCCGAACTTGTGCCAGCTGAGGGGAAAGCCCAAAACTTTAGATCTGGGATGGCCACTTTTCCAAACCAAGGTCAAGGAAGATGGCACAATTTGTGTTGAAAAGAGATCCCGCTATGTACAGAGAAATGAGCGCTTTTGTAGGAGGATTTGTGGGAGGATTCATGGAAGAAGGAAAACTTCCGACCACAAGAATTATTTGAAGCCAGTTGTCATATTCAGCCCAGGGCAAATATGAAAAAGGAGAAAATATAAACCAAAAAGATTTCAGCTGTTGGATTAATGTACTTTTTAACGGGCCATGTAACTTGAAAGACTTTTTCTTGGTCAAATGGGCCATTCAGCCAGCCCCAAACAGCATTTTGTGTCACTAAGAAAAAAAGCCAAGACTTTTCATGCCAGTCCAAGCAGGACTGATTTTATGCCAGTTCCTCAGTTCAGCCCCCACACTAGAAAACCCACGCTGTTGGCCAAAAAGCTGCTTCCTCATCCTGAGACCGTGGGGCCCCTGCCAGGGCTGGAGCACCCCATGGCACCACGGGGCTTGTCCCTCTGGCACCGCCAGCGCCGCAGCCTGAGGACCTGGGGCAGCCCCGGTGCTCCCCCTGCATGCTCCGGCCCTACCACCTCTACACAAGCATTTAGCCAAGGGGCAGCGCGTGGCGCAGCAACCCAGCTGAAGGGGGGGTTTAGCCACGCCACTTCAACTCCTCGAGACAACTATCAAGGACAAATGTTAAAAGCCGATCCTTGGCTTTTTTTAATCAGTGTTTTTTTCTTTTTTTTCTTTCTTTTTTTTTTTTTTTTAATTATTTTATTTTATTTTATTTTATTTTATTTTATTTTATTTTATTTTATTCTATTTTATTCTATTTTATTCTATTTTTTTCTAAATCTGAATGGCTTTCTTCCCCCTTTTCTTCATGAAGGAATGCTGCACAAGTATTAAATAAGCATAAGAATCGACATCTATCTGCCACCTGCTAGATTTCTTGCTTTGCAAAGTAAAGACTCAAAGGAGCTGAAAAGCTCCATTAATAAGATTATCACCATTCTTTTTGATATCTAAATCTGTGCCACCAGGCCATCCTTCGCTGAGCAGCAGATTGCAATCAGCGCTGAAGTCCCAGGTTTTTGCTTCTGTGCACAAAATTGCAGCCAGTGCTGTATCGCTGGGTATATTCCAAACAGCGATGCCGTATCATTAGCATATTAGTGACAGCAGCAAAAATACTTAAAAACAAAACTGCCACGCACAAACAGCCTGTGTGCCAGGGGCTACTGAGACAGCAACTCGTTCTCACCTCGTTTCTCTAATGAGTCCTCATATGGCATTACAAGAAAACCAAGTGTGAAGTTCTGCAGGCGCTGCTGGACCCCTTGCCATTTCCATGCGCTACCTATCTTTCCCGTAGCCTGGCTCTGTGCCGCAGGCAGTGCCGAGGGGCACCCCGGGCAGGGAGCATCCCCTGGCCGCCCCGCGGTGCCGGTGGTGCCGAGGAGGGGATGCGGGAGCAGGCCAGCAGTATTTATGGCTCAGCGAGTCACCACGTCTGCTGCACAGAACTGCTTACACAGGAGTTTTCCCACACTCAGGTTTGAGCATTGTTACTCCTCTGCTTCTAATTTATGTGCAAATTGGGTTTGCCTAATGCATACACTGAAATACATTTTGCTGGAGTCCTCCTCAGTACAGAACCATTACCACTCTTGCGTGTGCATGACTTATTTATAGAAGAAATTTAAAAATTGTTGTGTTTCAGTACTTCCCGTGTGCTTTTTCTGCAAGCCCCAGACTCAGCCGAGCGCGCTGCCTTGCCCACAGCCGGTGGCTCACAGCATGGCAGCCTGCGGTGCCTCCTCCTGCCCTGCCCTGCCTTGCTGGTGCTGCCAGACCCTGCGGTGGGTGCCACGGGGCTGTTTTCTCTGCATCACCTGCAGTGCCCATGGCTGGGCCCGCTGTGACCAGCAGTGAGGTGTCCCCGATGCACCCCACCTGCCTTCCCCGCTGTCCCCCACGTTTCTGCACCACCGGCTGTGGGTGCACATGGGCAACTGTCCCAGGCCAGCACAGCCAGGGAGCAGGCTCCTGACCCCGACCTCTGCCAGAGCTTTGCCATGCCAGCCCTGCTCACTGCCCCCTTTCCTTCCTATGTTGTCTCCCGTGAATAGTCCTGCAAACCAGTTCAGCAGCTGTGCAAGTTAAATGAACGTCAAAGCATACAGAACGCCAGGTCCCATGCAGCACACACTGCTGTGTGGGGAAGAAAACCTTTCACTCCTCACTGCCATCCTGGTGACTTCGTGTGGGGAGGGCCCCTGCTCTGCTTCCCATGCAGCAGGACGGTTGGGCATGCAAGGAGAGCCCAGCGTGGCTCCAGACCTGCTGGCAAGGGGAGAACAAAACCTGAAGTCAGCTGGAAGCAGCAAGACACATCCCTTGGCAGTGCAGAATGCAAATGCAGCAGCTCTGTGCTGTACAATGGGGACTGAAGAGATTTACACCACGGGTGACGATGCATCCCTGCGTGCCTGGAGCGAGCTTTGGCTCACCCCAGGGCTGTGCTGGGGTGCTGGCAGCCCTCCTGGCCGTCCCCAGCCCTGGCTGTCCCATGTGACTGTCAGGAGGGCCAGGATGCTCAGCGCCTCGCTGCTGTGCCAGCTGGGCTGTCACCAGCACTGCGTCCCCACGGGCGGCCGCGACCTTTGTTTCCCCCCATTGTTTGCGGTGCCCATTCAGACGCTCAATGAACCCGCCTGCACCGCGCTGATAGGAGACGCTTGGTGCTGCTGTTTGTGCTCACGCGGGGAAAAGGTTTTGTTGGCGGCCGTTTGACTGGGGAAGGAAAGTTAAGCACGATGGAACCATTTGGAACATGCTGAGGAGGTTCTCGTTTCTCCTCACGGGCAGGGATGGGGGCCTGGTGCCTGCCTCCTGCCCGGGGAAGCAGCAGGAGCAGGGGCTGAGCAGTGCCAGGCACAGGGGAGCCGCACACCACACCGGCCGAGAGCGCGTGCTCGGGTGCTCAGGATGCACCGAGTGCCCTGCACATGGAGCGGTTCTGTCCTGTGGGCCTGACCGGGGCCCCTGACGCCGGGTCTGTGTGAAGCAGCAGCACGGGTTTAAAAGGGCCACAGGGAACGGCGAGGACTGCAGGCAGGGAAGCTCCAGAGGATGATGAAACGCGCTGGAATAAATGGCCTCATTCAGAGCAGCGCTCAAAAACACCGCATTGATCCGACGGGCTCAGGCGGCTTCTCAATGGCAGCGCGCCGTGGCATCCTGCTGAGTTCAAAAGATGGTCTTGTCTAGTCTAAAACAAGGCCGCTTAGACATTGCCGTCATTCAGCACATCTCAGAAACACACACTCCTTCGCCCCCTCCTCCCCCTCTCCCCTCCGGACACTTTCCTGTATAATTCCTCCCTTCAGGAGCAGAGGACAGCGGGCGCGGGGTCCCAGCCTCGCAGCTGCTCTCCAGGACTCGGCCCACCGCTGGCCGACCCTGGCCCCTGGTCGCAGCAGCTCCTGCTCTGTGGAGATCTCCTTCGGGCAGCGGTGGCTGCCAGGGCACAAATGCATTCCAGGTTATTTCACTGAGATTTCTTTGAAAGCAAGGAGGTGTCTCGGGGAGGTAAATGCGACCTAATCTGTGCTAAGGTTTTCAGAAATGGATTCCACCTTTTCCTGGGAAACCTGCACTGTAATTAATCTGGTCAATATACAGACATTTCAGAGAGGTTTTTTTATGCCAGTGCTATAGGGATAGGTGATTTGCACAACCAGATTTTGCTGCTTTTTACCATGACAAAGGAACCGGGTTCATATGAATAAATCTGTATCAAGACCACACACAATTATTAGGCTTAATACCAATTGTCCCTCATTAATGTTTCAGAGGAGCGATTAGCATTTTGAGGCAAACAAGGTGTACTTAGTTAGTGGGACGCGACCCAGCTGTCATTAAATTACATCTATGATTAATGATCTTCAGAGGCAGAGAGCTTAAAGTTTGGGCACTAATGAAGAGCTCAGAGGGAGGAGAAGCCGGCACCCAGCACTGGGACAGCCCGAGGGCAGGGCCCAGCTCCTCGGGGATGTCCCACATGGGGATGTGGTCAGGACAGGCTGCACAGGGAGGCTCTCATGAGGTAAAACAGCCAAAGGCTCTCAGGACATTTCCTTAAACCAGAATGTTTGTGATTGTGTTGATCCTAAAGCAACAGCCCCGGCAGAGAGCAGATGCCTCCCATGCTGGTTGTTGCTGTGGCATGATACAGATGCGGCCCTGAGAGCACCAAAGGTGTTCCAAACGTAAATCAGAGTGTTTCTTCACAGGTTGGGATCACAGAATCATAGCACCATAGCCCAGGCTGGAAGGGACCTTGGAAGATCACTGGTTCCAACCTCCCCTGGGAAGAGGGAGCTTAGATGAGATTATCCAGCACCCAGCCCAATCCCATCTTGAAGACCTGCAGAGATGCTGATTCCACAACATCTCTGGGGAGGTTGTGCCAGTGATTGCTCTCACTGCAAAAAAATCTTTATTGTATCAAGAAAAAACCTCTCCTGGTACAAAGTGTACCAGTTCATTGTCCCTTGTCTTCTCCATGTGGCTTCTTGGGACAGAGCCTCTGCCCTCTTTGCAGTTACCCCAAAGTACCAGAATACTCTGACAAGGGCTCCCCAGAGCCTTCTCTTCTCAGGGTGAAAAGACCCAACTCTGTCAGCCTTTCCTCACAGGGCAGGTTCTCCAACCCTCAGATCATTCTCATGGCCCTCCTTTGGAATCTCCCATCTGTCCTCGTCTTTTCTGAACTGTGGGGACCAGAACTGGACACAGAGCTGCAGGCACAGCCCGACAAGCGCTGGGAGGAGTGCGATGCTCACCGGTTTGCAAGCAGGGCACAGTACTCCCCTGCTCTGACCAAGACAGCACCCCCAAAGGGGGTTTACATGTTCAAAATACGGTGTCTGGGGGTTGGCAAGGTCATGTCAGATGCTGAACGAAGACGTGCCCCACAGACAGGCTTTGTTGGGCGAGAAGCCATCTGCCTCACTGGCCCACCAGCACTGGTGCCTCCACCCAGCAGGGCAAGTTCTCGGAGTCTCCAAGTGCCCCAGTTCCTCGTGAAATGGTATGATTTATACAAAACTTCATAACTTACTCTGTAACTGAAAATGATTATTAAAAGTGGTTGAGGAATTGCAGCACAGAAGGTCATTCTGTAACTGGGGATTGAGTAAACAGTGGAGGCCAGGAGTTAGTGTCATGAACAGACGTGGCCAACGGGTACTTACAAATGTTTAGTATTTAGAGAAAAAAAATGCTATTTTTGCTGCCAAAATTTAATTTAATTAGGGATTGTTTGGGTTTTGTTCTTTTTAATGTGGTTTGTTTGTTATGTTCATTGAGAAGCATCATTGCCATGGTAACTGCCATGCCGCGTGTGGGGCAGCGTGTACACTTTTAAGCAGCGCGCAGGGTGCGGCGTACCCACGGGCGTGTGTAGCCAGTATGCCAGAGGATATGGGGAGATCCATAACAAGAGCACTAAAAAGCCTCGGAACAAATTAGGAAATGTTATTTGTCTGTACAAACAAGAATGCTTTCTTGGCCTTCCTTAGTTTATTTATTTATTTATTTATTTATTTATTTTCTCAACACTCCTACGTAAGCATTAAAAGAACAGAGGGAAAATTAAATGAAGCTGTGGGAAGAATGCTGAGTTTACCATCTGATTTTGATTTGGGATATTTCTGTGGAAATAAAAAGATTTTTTTTTAATTATTTTTGTTTTTCTTGCTGGACAGTTGTTGCAGACACTTAGCAAAACAATCAAGATGCAATATTTGGCCCAAAAAATGTTCAGTAGTGTGTGCCCAGTAAATTTGCAATGGGAAAACAAGCCGAAAAATGCTGCTTTTTCCCCTTTATGTTGGTTTTGTGGGAAAGAGAACGCTATGTGCACTATGAAAACAAGAGAGATTAAATAGCTCACCAGAAGACAAGGAGGCGTTGCACAGGTCTGCTGTTGGATGGTCAGAGGGCTCTCCCCGCAGCGATGTGCTGCGCGGCCAGAGGTGTTGCTGAGGCCGGGGTTTGTGTGTGCACAGCGTGGCGAGGCCAAGGGCAGCAGAAGACACAAGGGCACGGTGGAGACCTCCAGGGCTGTAGGTGTGGGCCATCACTGGGGCTACCTGCAGCTGAGCACCCAGGTGTTTTCTGCCCAGAAAAGTCAGTCTGCAGCTGCTGCAAAGTTTTAATTAAATGCACAAGCTTAGTTTATACCTTTTTTACCCCTACTTATTTCTATTGATTTATCTGGTTTCCAGCTGCAGATTAGCATAGCACTGGCCTGATTTACACTCCCATTGCTTTTAAGAGTATTACAGTTCACAATATCATCCATTTAAACATGATGTGATACTCACCGGGCTCGTTCTTCCTGCCACTGAAGTGAGTGAAAAATTTGCCATTGACTTCAGTGGATCAAAACCTTAATAACTAATTTATAGCTTACTATATTATTAATATTTGAGTTCTTTCTAACACGTCCTAAGTTACACCTGCTATTTGAATGCGTGCTGCCAGCACTGCTCAGTGCTCCCTGCTGCTCGAGGCTACAGGTTTACGCTGGATATCACTTAAAATGTGTGTGCTTGTTTAAAACCTTACTTCATGGTAAGGTGCAGGCTGCCCGGAGGAGCTGTGCCTCCCCATCCCTGGTGGTGCCCCAGGCCAGGCTGGGTGGGATTTGGGCAGCCTGGGCTGCTGGGAGCTACCTGCCATGGACTTTGAGGTCCCTTCCAGCCCAGCCCAGCCGATGACTCCACGTGTCTGTCTCACCTTCCTCTCTGGTGTCCACAGAAACTCGCCACTGCCGGGGCTTTCCTCTCCTCTCCTGGCCCCACTGGGGAGGAGGTGAGAGGAAGGAAAGCAGAGAAGGCAGAAGTGAGCTCCATGTGACCGGGACCGACCTCCAGCTGAAAACGTCACGCTGCTGCACAGGGCTCTTGTGGCATTTGCACGCTGAGGGCACAGAGTTGCTGTCATGTCAAGAAACGTGGGGAAGCGTGTGCTGCTCACTTCTTCCTTGCTAGCGGGAGCGCCGCGTGCAGTGCTGATGCAGCAGGCCTCGGATGGAAACTCAGCGCTCCTCCCAAACACCGACCAGCCCAACCTCGGCCTCCCCGGGGTCTCCCTGTGAAGTTATCCACCTCAAAGGGCCGGTACCAGGAGAGGGGTGGCTGGCAGTGACCTGGCACCTGGTCCCATCGTTACCCGAGCCCTGCTGTGACCTGCACGTGGCGCTTCTGCTGCAGCACAGCCGGCACGACGCCTTGTCACCATGAGATCTGAAGCCGAGAACATGGCATGCCTTGGACACAACTCATATCTATTATTTAAAACTGTCCTCCTCACAGAATTAATTAACATCTCTCTCTCTCTCTTTTTTTTTTTTTTTTTTTCTTAACACAGCACATCTAGTAAGAAATCTGGCATTTTGACAGATGACTATGGGTATTTTGCTATAGAGACATAACTGGGGGGGGGGGGGGAGGAGGAAGGAGGCATGGGCTCTCATTTGTAAATTGTTTAATAAAATTGCACCTGGCAGGCACCCAGGAAAATGAATGGTAGGGGAGCTTTCACGTGGTAGCTTCTGGGATCGAGATGAAGGGCTACCAGAGGCGCTGACAGGGGGATGGCCCAGGGGGCAGGCAGGTGCCACGCTCCATGTGCAAGGCTGAAGGGTGGCGTGGATCTGGCTACGGCAGGAGTCTCTGCATGCGGGGTGGGAGCTGGGGCTGTCTGCGCCCTCTAGAAGCACAGAGCTGAGCCCAAACCCCACCTGACAACACTGGCACAAGGAGAAAGAAGGAATAAAGGGCACATAGGAATACATTTAGTCTGGAAACAAAACTCCCCAGCTATCTGATGGAGCCACGTGGCAGCACATACAACTTAAGGGCAGTAGGGGAGCTGTATTCCCACCAGGTCCTGTGAAAACCCAGGTGCAGCAGGAGAGGCTCCTCGCTGTGAGCACCTCTGTGCCCTGCAGCAGCTCCCAGTGCCCAAACTGGCTCAGGAAGGGTCGCAGGCAACCGAGCACAGGTGGAGTGGAGATAATCACAAAGTTCAGCCTCTCCATCTCCAGCTCCAAAAGCATCTCTTTGGTTTCACCGCCTCCAAACAAGAAAAGCCTGTGTAGGATGCTACGGTTCCAGCACCGAGTTGTGGTGGTGTGCATGCCAATGCTTGCACTTCACCGGCCACCTTACTCCATAAACACATCATCAGTGGGACACACACAAAAACACTGGGCAGTGGCAAAGCACAAGTATTCTCCTCCAGTGTGGGTATGGCCCATAATAAGTCACGAGAGACAGAATAAGATATGAAGGTCACTCACTTATGCATGGAAATAAATTATATTATACCATCAACTAAGTTTCTTCAGCCAGTCATAAAGCAGAATACTGCTAAGTAATTTACTCGCAAATGATGGTTATAAAACGCTCACACTCCAACAAATCAAATGGCAGCATGCCACCCAAATCACCATGTTGTACCCACTGGTGAAGAACAGTGAAGTGCCCCCAGCCCCAGCCCTGGTGACGCTGCTGACACAGGTTCCTTGTGCCTCATCTACCACCAGCGCATGGCAAAGCCTTGGGCTTCACGCCAATGTTGCATCCCTCCACTGTGCGCCTTTGTGCCACTCTCTGAGTAATTAAAAAAACATCATAGAAGTAAAAATTACCCCTTATAGTAGCTGCTCTTACAGTAGCTGACCACTTCTTATTTGCAGGTCTGAGAAGTGACTCATCTTGCTTATTTGCAAGATGAAATTATAAGGTGGATGAGGTTTTTGTCACTTTCTGGGCACCCTCATCACCTCTTGCCCAAGACGTGGAAGATGCCGCCATCCAAAAACACCCAATGACCACATTTCCAGGGTTTGCATCCCACAAAAAAATTAATAAAGCTCCAATCTACAATCTCAAACTACTTCTACAACATGCAGTCCAGCCAGAGCTGCCAGTGCTGGTACCTACACCTGAAACAAGCATGTGTGGGCTCCCACAAGCTCTCTTTGGGGATGTAGGTGGAGAGGGAGGCATTATTTTCTCTTGTTTTAAAGCCAAGCTCGGTCTCCAAAGCTAAAACTGCTGTTACAGACACCTGAGCGTGGTGCTGCTAGTGCCTTGGGCACCTGGCACCTGTGGGCATTGCCTCAAGCCCAGACCACATTGTGTGAGGATTTCTTTCTCCTGACAAAAGAAATTTCATGTGAATATTTTCCTTCATAATAAAATTCAGGTGTCATGTTTTTCTTCTAGAAAACGGGGTATGACCAAACTTATGCTAAAAATAATAAATACTGGTTATTTTGTGAGGCTGTGTGTTGATATCGGAGATGCATAAAGCAATACCTTCTTTAGCATTTATATGTTTAACATAAAGAAGGAAGCACACACATACCACATATTCTTAAATAGAAGGTGAGGCAAGGCAAAACTAACAAGTGTTAAAATAACAGGGCAGAGACTACAGCATGGTTATGTTGCTGAGAGGGTGGAAGCAGCCTCTGGAGTATAATAGGTTTTAAATTGGAGGCCTCTACTTAAAACCCAGAGGAAATAAGAAGGGTCAAAAAGGCGAAAATTGCACAACTGTTATATTACTTTAAAAGACAATCTAATTTCGTCTTCAGAAATTGCCATGTTTTTTGGAAGATGCCTTTGACAAAAGATGTCACAATTCAGGTCCATTGCTGAATGAGAGAGTGGTCAAGAACCCAGAATTTTATTCATCTTAAATGTTTCTGTGAGCGTGCCATAAAGACGTGGCATTTCATAAAAATGATTCGGTATAAATTGGGGAGGGTGGGGGTAGGGTTGAACTCAGGAATACAAATTGAAACAGGAAAGATCTGTTCAAGGCCAGTGCTACGCGCTCCTACTTAGAAGATATGCAGAGCAAGCATCGCACAGAGTGCACAAATCCTGCCAAAAGACACTGCTGACCCATACAGTGGAAAAACAGAGCGCCTCCTTCCCCTTGCTGTCCGCCCGCCCGGCTCACTCAGGCTGGACTTTCCACCTTGGTTTGCCAAGCTCACTGGAGCATCAGATGTGTGGTAGAAAGAGGAAGGTGCACCCCGTCACCCAGCTCGGAGCCCTCTGCAGTGCGAGCGGGCTGGCGGCAGCAAAACCCTGAAATCACTTCTGTTTTCTGTCTCAGTTCCCCAGTGCGGCCGCTCCCATGCTGGCTACGGGGAAGCCGTGGAGGCGAGGGTGTGGGTGGGGGAATCACCCAGTTAGTAACTGGTGCTTGCATGGAGAAACACAGCCAGGTGACCCAGCGCGCCGCATCGCCTCCGCAGGGACTGGTCACAAGGCAGAGGGACGTGCAGGAGAGACGGGAAAGTTGGGCTGCGTTTGTTGCGGTGATGTGTTTGTGCAGCATCCTTCAACCAGGGACTTCTCACCACCCCCAGCTAGCAGCCCAGCCCAACATGACCCAAACTAAAACAGTACAACCCAACACGACATGACCCAAACCAACATGACCCAAACTAAAACAGTACAACCCAACACGACATGACCCAAACCAACATGACCCAAACTAAAACAGTACAACCCAACACAACCCAACAAAACACACCAAAACACTCTCCTACCACTCCTCCCTCTACGTACCAGCCCACCACCATCCGTGGTTTGGATTTTAGCCTATTGTTCTAAAAGCTGAAAAGCCCTATGAAATACAGGGAATGATACAAATTAAATCTCAATTTTCCTATACACTTTTTAGAAGTGGTCCCTGCCTCTGAGGCCTGCAACATTTAGTCTTTTGGTCAAAATATCTAATTCTACAAGTTTGTGTATTTCTTTTTAAGAAGCTAAACCCAGTAAATATTTCTGTGTATTACAGCAATATTTTCTAATAAGACAATACACTTTTCACCAGGGCATGCTTAGGCCTAGTGTGACTAATTTCCTGGTTTCCCTGTTATCTCTTCCCAGGTATCAAAGGAGTGGACCATATTTTCAAGAGAGCTCAAGTTTTTGCCAGTCTCTCCCAGCCAACACAGATGTCCTACCCATGATAGAGCATAGTTCAGCTCTACTCTGCCAAGATATTTATACATTCTTTCTAGCAAAGTAAAAACTCAGCAATGCAAATTATCTGTAGACTGAAAAGTCTTCTTTTACACTAGAAATACTATTTTGCATTCCTGTGTTTTCAGTAAGTTATTAATTTCTGAGTTTAGCAGGACTATGCCCCGTGCCATGTATCTCAACTGCATCCCATAAATATTTAACAGTACTGAAAAACAATAATTTTCTAACTCAGAAAACAATGTTACAGAAATTAAACAATTGCTAAGTGACCACTGAGCTTTTTCATGAATCCCATCTACTTTATTAAACCAAGACAAGCCAAGATAGCCAATTACAATGCACTAAAATGTACCGTCAAGTGACTGGGAAATGCTATTATATTTTCAGCTTCTGTGTAGTTCAATGAAAATTGGAGTTAAATGTGTATTTTCAATGCAATAGGTTATTACTATGAAGTTAATCATACCATTACTTTTTATTGTGGTTCACTATATAGAAGTTTAAAGGAACCCTGACAGAGAGGAATAAATGAGGCCAGCCCTCGATGCCGCACCTGACAGTGGGGTACCGCACCAGGCTTAATTCAGCCTCCTGAAGTCTTCTCAAATTGTGTCACTTGTAGAATTTGCACTTGACTTTTGCAAACATTAAATGTTCTTGTCACCGAGAACTAATTAAGAAATCTGGACCGCTATTGCTGAGCTAATTTTGTTCAGGTTGACTGCATGTTCAAATCTGACTCTAGATGCTCATCTAATGTATACTGTGACCGACTATTTCGGTTGGATTAAGGTAATTACCTAGCTCAACACTTTTCTGATACATTTTACAGTAATGGAATCCGAAGCTTTTATATGCTTCTCAATCTTCACTTCAGAGGATTGGGAGGGTAAAGCTGTGCTTGAGGACAGAAAAGCCAAAGTCTATGTTAATAACCAGCCCACAGGACAGCTCAGCTTATGTTTAGATTCCCCAGCTGAGGACACAGCGGACTGAGTGCTGCGCTAAAAGGCTTTATTTTCACTGATGTGAGAAAGAGCCCCATCACTGGGAGGAGAAACAACTGTGGCACGCTTCGTATCTCAGGCACCAGTGACTTTGCAATTGTGCAGAGCAGATCGGGGAGCTTCAGTATGCCTCTCCCTGGCACTCAGTCCTCTACACCCCAAATTCTGCAGTGGAGGAGCATGGCAAGCCAGCGACGTGCCAGCCACCTGCCACGGGAGAAGACACACCAAGGGATGGGCTCCAGCTGGTCACACACAGTCCATGGTCACATCTCCTAGACATTAATCCCATGACTGCCCACCATGCTAGTCGTCTTTGTGAGACATAGGTACAATAAAGAACTATGTAGGGAGACCGAATTTTCAACCATACTAAAACATAGGCAGTTAACAGGAACAAGAAGAATTAATCACAATTAAAACTAGCCTTCCACAATTTAAAGTAGCAGCAGGGCATTAGCACACAGCAATGCAGCGTGGCTTACAGGACACCAGCATGCCCCCTACATGCCACTTCCCTCTGAAGAAAAAGGGCATCACAGTCTGGCAGCCCCTTTGACTGTGCAGGCAAATCAAATGGGCGCAGGCAGGACTCTGAGGTCCTTTCTGAAGATCAGATCCTTATAGCAGCCTGCTTCAAATCAATAAAATGTGGGCTACAACAGGTCTCTGCTACACTGAAGTGGATTGCACGATTGCCTTACTCTTCTCCTCACTTTAAAGGAGAACAGAAGTCCATGTACCGGGGAAAGCAGCAGAACTTCTATGGCAATAACTGTGTTTTGAATCTGTGGGCTTCCTACATGCCTTGTTTCCACAAAATGCCTGATCTCTTGATCTTCATTTTGTTAGAGTGTTTTATTTCCACCTGCTTAATGGCTTGCAGAATTGATGTCAGGGCCTATACATTTCTCTATTTTGTGCACAACACAGCATATTGTTCAATAATTTGGGAGGGGAAGGGGGATGAAAATATACAGGCATCTCACACTCTCTTTGAGACCTCCTGTCACTTACAAAATACTCTTGTTCCCATAATCTAGTTTTGCAGACAATACTAGCCACAATACTTCAAGAAAAGAGGGCTTAAGTGACAAATCTTGAAAATAGATATGGGTTTAATTTTCATAATATCACAGCAATGAATAACTGCAGAAGTCTGCCAATTGTTCTTTTCTCAGTTCTTCTGGGTCTTCATAACTGAAGATGCTGCTGGAAGGGGATATCAATCATTTGTACTGGCCTGGCTCTAGGTGACGAGCCAGAAAGTCTAGCAGTGTGTCCTAGAGGCCTCGAGTTGTCCCTTCCTCTGTAGCTGATGCCTCATGGCACGGGCTGCATGGAAGCTCCCCAACCCTTGTCTGCTTGAGCCTTGGCCACCCAAGAGCTGGTCCCATGTCAGACCCAGCTGGGTACAGCCTTCCTGGCAGGGCTGGGTGACAGAAGGTCCACAGGAGCCCACATCATCACAGCTTTGTCACCCAACACTGTTTTCCTGAGCAGGCCTCACGAAAATCTTAACTGGAGCTGGAGAAATGTAAGACGGGGTGTCTTGTGAAAAGGGCTGCAAAGAGCTGTCAGGAGCAAGAAGCTGGATGCAAATTAAGACACTAATGGTGAAATGAAGCTGGTCTCTTGTGGGGAAACTAAGACCTTCGGTCTGTTGAATAAATAGAGAAGGGCAGCCACAAAACCTTTCCATGCTCCACAGCCAACACATTCCAGCAGATGGGTTTGCCTTCAGTATCCTCAGACCTTGCCTTCCCTGTTAAGGCGCTAACACGTGCCATTTATGATGGCTCTTTCTGGGATGTGGTCGCCTTTATCTTGGGAAATTGGACTGAGCTTATTCCTCATATGGCACAAATTAGGCTATAACTTTCAGTCACTACACAGGAACAAGACTTGAACCAGCCAACTAGAACCAAAAGGTTCCCTGAAGTCTATTACCAGCCTCCTGAAATATCCAGTCTCTAAACAGACTTAGCACGTGAGACACAGGACTGCCAATATTTATTAGGTGCTCCCACTGTTTTCCCGATCAATTTTAGCCATGACTTGAAACATGGTGTGCAGCAATGCAAAGCACAAACAGCCAGAACAGCCCCATTTTCACCGAGGTTTATTTGCTGAAATTCACTCTTGTATAGCAGACCTTCAAGCTCATATAATTGCTTCATGTCCATCATCTCCAGCAGCACGTCCCCAGTAGGGTCACCCACAGCACCGGGGATGAGCACCGCTCATCCTGGCCCAGCAGGCAGCTCTCATGGGACATGCACACCGCAGGGTCCCTGGCAGGATGTGGCAGTGCTACGTGTGTGTTCTAGCCGGGGTTAGATGTCCCCCGCACTCCTAATTTTAAGGATTTATTGCAACGTACAGGCCACATACAGCATGAGTTCCAGAAGAGATGTAATCACCCACAACGAACATGAACCCTTGACCAGCATCACATGGAAAGATCATCAATAATGAGCTAAAAATGATAGGATCATCAATAACAAGTTAAAAATGTAAAAACCGTACCCTGTTGTTTTGTCCTCAAGCAACCATTAACAAGAGGAGGGACATCTTATAAAATCATCGTTTTTCTACAGTTGTTTTCTTTCTGTCATTCTATGATTAGGGAGAGGATGCAACTGCAATTTAGTTCTTTGGTAGAATTCACTTCAGTGATTAAAATAACTGCACAGAATTAGCACAATTCTAACATTATTTTTTATCTTGAGTGGCAGAAAATCATTGCTCCTGGGATAATTCTTAACCTAACAGAATGACCTCTGTGAAATACATCCAAAAGTTTTATGTTTTTTCCCTTCATGCTAATTTAATGTAGTTCAATTGTTTAATCTTAAAACGAATACGTTCCAAATAAAGTAATACAGTTTACAACAAGACACTGTAGGAAATAATTAGGTTGCAAGTTCTGGAGGCTTTAATATGGTTGAAATTATATAACTATCTTTGCATTCCCTGTATGGTCCTATTAAATGCAGTAGGCATTGATGTCGCTAGCTGTCAGGAAGCAAAATGAAAAATAGTTTTAATAGCTGCTCTTTGACCTGTTTTATATTTTATGTCAATTATAACAGCATACAACCATGCATAATTATGAAGCATAGATGCATTAAAATGTACACATAATTTGTGTTCTTATGGCAACCATTGCATTAGGATCTAGAAAACAAACTGATGACTTCCTATTGTTCAGTCGTCTTAATATCAAATATGCAAGAGTTTTGTCTACCATTTTGCTTTGTGTAATTAAAAAAAATAATCTTATATTCTGAGGCAAACAAAAATCACCACATAGCTGTTTATCTGCATCTGTTCTAAGTCTCAAACTACAGGAGATAGCGTTGGCCACATCTGCTAAATTAACATAGCCACACATAGAAACATTTAGGCCTGCATTTTTTAAATGATCTATTTCATTCATGGTAGAAATTATTTTCTGGTCCACAAGAAAATCCACAACAGTGCTTTGACTTCATTTGGTTCTTAAACAGAAGCAACTGCTTTGTTTGGTTTCAAATGGGGACAGGCGTCCTATTTTTTTGAGGCAAGCTGATAATGATGCAAACATCATCTAGGACCTAAATATATGATATATGTGTGTATATGTGTGTGTATATAATATATTTGTATATACGCATAGTGCATGTGTGCTAAACCAAAACTGCACAGTTAAGCGCTGGAGTTTAAAGAAGGTTATTTAAGAAAACAGTCATTCCTCTGACCTTGTACCCAACAGAGAAAATGCTCAAATGTAAAGCAGGAGACATAGATGTGTTCATCTACAAACAATATCATCATAAAGCCTTCCCACAAAGATGCTCTGCAATGCAGGAACCTGCATCTTCTCCAGCATGCTCCAGGATGCCATCGATAATTGCAACATGTGTAAGTATTTTCATATCTTTTGGGGTGCTATCAGTGAAGATGATGAGAACACAGATTTATTTTTCTGCTTCAGGAGGCATCTGATCTACCTCAGAGAATGTATTTCCAACCTGAAACTTGCTTTTTATTTCAAGCATTTCCTCTCTGACAGCAGCACGCATCATTCCTCTGACTTACTTTCTCCCCTGCTCCTTCTCCTCTCACCCTGCAGCAGGACCTATGATGAAACTCACACTTCGACTACGTATCTTACTGAAGCAAGGATTCCTAACGCTCGAGAGCTGGCATAATCCCCTGGCTTCTGTCGTAAAGGCAAGTTCATGAAGTGTTTTTTTTTGAAAAAGCACGTTAAGGAAGGAAGAAGGATGAAAACCTGTGAAATCCAGAAAAATCATCCCCTGTGAAACCAAGACATGCTGTATTTTTACTTTAACCGGGATCTTTCTTGTTGAAGTCATCTGTTCGTGTCACCATCTGGAGAAGGTTACAGGAACAGACAGGGCACTGTGAAGATGGTGCAAGTAGGGGGAAGTCCTCCTGTGAAATCCACGTTTGCAGGAAGCCCAGCTGAAGAACAGAAAAATACAAAAAAAAAAAACAGAAAAATGCACCCTCAAGTGCACATAGTCACCTGCCTGGCAAGCGCCCGCCTTACAGGCTCCTGGCCTGGCGTGCACTGAGGCTCGGATTTATGTGGTTGTGTGGTCCCAGAGTGCCTCAGAGGTGGGCACAGTTGGGTCTCCCCCCCTGTGTGAGCTCAGCTGTGGGGCTGCAAAGCACTGCAGAGCTAGGCAGTTCTGCTGAGAGCACTTTGGCCTTTTAAATTCAGATCTCATAAAAACCCGTGTCCTCCCTCCCCAGCATAAAGGATCCCCTAGCTAGGGGAGAGGTGTGGAAGGGGGCGTTTGGCTGGCAGGCAGCGCTTGCAGGTGAGGAGGCGCAGCCCCTGCCTCGCACAGCTCTCCTAGAAGCCAGGACTTAGAGCAGCACTGGGGAGCGCAGGCTGTGTCGAGCTGTTTAAGCTGTGCCCAGCACACTTGCTGCTGCCCTGGTGCTAAATTCAGCTCCCTGCACCACAAGAGGCTCACGTCTCCAAAGCTGGCCTTTCCCCTGAAACAGCCCCAGTGTACGTCAAACCCAAACACTTCCCCTAAAGAACACACCAAGAATCAAAGGACTGCAAAGCTGAGGAACGTGCCGTGCGATCTACTCAAGGTTTTTGTTCGTTTGTTTATTTTGGTTTTGGTTTTGGTTTTTTCCTACCCCCAAACAGGCACACCAGTTACAAGGGCAGGAGGTGCTGACATCCGCCCGACCAAAGCACTGCTCCACTTCTCCCCCAAAACCAGGGACCGGGGTGCCCAGCGAGCTTACCCAGGATTTGCTGTCGGTGCCGCTACTTCCACGGCTGTTGAAGCCACCCTTTTGGAGGCAGACCAAGAATGAAAAACAGGCGGTGAGCACAGTTCTCTGCAGCACAGAGACCTTCCCCCTGCCTACACACACGCTTTGAGCAAAGCCAAAGCCTGATCGTGCCATTTCCAGACAATGGATGGACAAAGAAAAACGCTTCCCTAGGAATACTCTGCTGGCCGAGCACATTATCGTCCTGACAGGGCCTCAGCATTCGTTCTGGCTCACGGATTTCTCTAGCGGTATTTCTTTACGAATATCTATTTCAGAGCCTGGCAGAAGTTTTGCTTGGTAGAATTTCAAATGTAGAACATGACCTGCAATCTGGCTTCCACTTGCCTACGTATTTTCTTCATCACAGGGCTGGTTAATATAGCATCTTGGAGACGATACTCTCATTTATTATGCTCCTGGTTGTTCCTCTCCGTGTGCCACATGCATGGGCTGAGGCTGTTCGGACACGGCACTGCTGCAGGACGCAGTTTTAGCTGGGTCCCACGAACTGCAGGAGGATCTGTGACATTTAGTCTCAGCAGCCACTAATGTATTTCCCCCAGGTCTTTGTATAGGCCTCCTAGCTCTTTCAAACCACCTTATGGTCGGAAAACGCTGTCTTCTACACAAGAAACTTGCCCCTAACAATTCCCAGACATGAAGGAGGCTTTCAGGAGAAGGAGAGTTTAATGTCTAAGGCTCTTTTTTTTTGTTATTTGTTTAATCTAAAAATAATCAAAAGGAACTGATTTAGGGATTTCCCTTAGAGTTGCTCTGGTTTACACCCAAATACAGCTAAGAATTTTAAAAAGTAAAAATAAGACTGAACACAGCAGGAACGCATGAACACATACAAACTGCCCTATAGACACAAAAATAACACTTGGTGTCCTTAGCACTGCCCGGGGGTGACGATGGCACCTGCACTCTGCCCTCTCCTGCCTGGGCCCTGGGCTGAGCACGGGGGCAGCCCCAGAGCCGCAGGGTGGTGCTGGGCCATGCCTGCAGTAACCAGATCCCGACACAGCCACGGCAGGGTCGTGGCCACCCTTCCTTTCCTCCCATCAGGCACGAAGCCGGAGGGCTCTTGGTGGGGGGACACACCAGGCTCCATACCAGACTTGATCAAGGAACCTGAAGCGAATTGCCAAAACAGTTTTTGCTTAGATAACAGTTTAAGAGTAGCTTGAAATATCCTGTTTTGTTTCACACCACTTAGGAAGCTTAAAAGTATTACATAGAGGGAAGAGGCGAAAAAGTGAAACAGGGGCAAGTGGCTGTGCTTAGCAATTAACACTCGTGGTGGATGAATCTGGACCAACATTTTGAAAATGCGCAGAGCAAACCTAGAAGGAAGCTTCTCAGCCCCTTTTAATTTACACTGCATATACAGCCAGCAAAGGTAGCTTGAAGTTGCACTTTCCCTTCTCCCACTGACAGCACTGCCCATAGCCCCTGGTTTTGGTGCAAGCAGCATTGCCCACTGCCTCCTTCCCCTGAGACCCAAGGGGGCTGCCAGGTGCAGGCACCCCGGGGCTGGGTGGGGGCTGCCCCAGCACTTGGCAGCGTGCTAGATCGGTCTGTTAGGGCCTCGGCTGCATCAGTGGTCAGGCAGGCAGCAAGCAGGCGTTTCACTCGCTTCTCTCATCGTACAACCGGCTTCCTGAATAAAAAGCTGGCAGGGACTGAAGGAATCGGCGAGGAGCCTCCACGCACCACCAGCAAGGCTGCTGACAAGCATTTTACAGGAATTTGGCGATCGTTGCTGCGGTGGAGGAAGAACTTTTCCGGGTTATTTGCTTGCTAGAAAACCTTTGGTCTGCTGGAAGCTTTGATTTCGGCTTTCCCCAGCCTGCGCTGTTAAATTGTCACACAGGCTTGTAAACAGGAGGCTCCGCTGGCTACCTCGGAGTGGTTTGAACAAACTAACATCATAACAAGAGTGTTTATGGAAAAATGCTTAAGCACTGAAGCAGAAAGGGCTTAGCACTGATCAGACCTCTCTTCCACCTTTATTCTTCACTATCCACATTGAAATGCAAATATCAGCGCAGGGTTTCCACCAGCGTGCCACTCACAAATTGAAAAGCAGTTTTTATCTATGCAAATGTAAGCATGGTAATTGAAGTTAATCAATCAATGCTAGCTTTCACTAAAACCTTGAACATGATTGAATAAAGTAATTATCATTCAGCAGAAAATGATGAAGTTGTAGACAGCATGAACCTTATTAAAGGAGGATTTTGAGTCACAATGGCTTAATTTAGCTAACAGCCCAGCCTTAGCCCAAGCAACACACTACCCTTGCTGCCTAGAATTGTTTTATGGGGGGGGGAGGGGGGGGAGGGAAGGGGGAAAAAGGGGATTTTTTTATTATTATTATTTTTACAGTGTTGGATTAGTAAAAGGTACTTGTTACACTACAAAGGATAAGCTATAATTAACATCCCTCTTTACTCTAAATAGATCAATGAACAAAGATTGCTATGACATGGTAAAGGTGTCCGACATGAACAATAGGCAATTAAAACAACGATTATACTTAAGGATAAAAATTAGGAAAAGGAACAACTTCAGTGCACGTTGCAAGTTGATCGCTTGTAAGGGTACAGGTAACAGATCAGGATTAGAAATCAGAGTTATTAAAACACGCAGAATTCATTATAAACAGCTTACAAGGCTGTACAAAGTACAACATAAAAAAATAAAAAAAAAAGGCTCATGCATGTTTTCACTTGAATGGGAGGCCAGACTGGTAGCACTCGGTTCAGGGCTCACTACAGGGAATCCCTGGTTTCCCAACCAGGTTTCATTAATGCTG